>NC_057794.1:243812822-244057623 GCF_018294505.1 Triticum aestivum
TCAAATCCATGCCACATCAGCTCAAAACCACCAAAGTAATCTAAGGAACGAAAAATATTCGGTTTCAACAACTGAGAGACTAGGTTTTACTGTTCTGAAGTTGAGGGACTATTTCTAAACTATCGATAAAGTTAAGGGACAAAAAATGTACTTCTCCCTAAGAATAATATGCGTGTATCTAACCAGCTGATTTCAGCAAATATAAGCACTGACAGCAGTAGCAGCATCTAAAGCACTGCACCTGTTTAATACTAAAGCACTGCACATGCCAATTTTCCTACGACTTGCAGAACAAAGGAGGATTGCATTCTCTTATTCATGTACTGCTGTGAAGAGAAGCAGGGAAACTTTTTTACCAAACGAAAACGAAAACGGAAGCATGTGCCAAAAATCCTCTCTAAAACTCTTTAGTCCCACTCGTCGCCGACGATGATGTCTTCCTCGTCTTTGGGTGGCCGGACGACGGTCACCACCTCCGCGGCGGCCTGGCTAATGCCTTCCTCCAACAACTTCTTGCCCCTCTCCACCACCAGCTTCCCTCCCTTCTCCAGCACGTATATCCCCTCGTCCACCACCTCCTTCCGTTTCCGGTCGGCCACCACCAGCACTCTCTCGTTCTCCGCCGACCGCCACGGCAGCACCCGCCCGTCCGCCAACTCGATCACCACCGCCTCGTCGGCCACCGCCATGACTGGGGCCCAGCCCGGCAGCACCGCCCAGCGCGCCCACCCCTTGTCCACCTCCACGATGCCGAGGTCCGCGTCCGTCTGGCTCCTCCTCGGCGCGAGGTCCACGGCCTTGACGCCGTCTGTTTCTTTTACAACCGGCAGCAGCAGCACGATGGACGCCTCGGAGATCTCGCCGTACATGAGCCGCACCACCGGCACCGCGGGCCGTGCGTCGATTTCGGCCTCGAGCTCCTCCACCTCCTCTCCGGCGGCCTTCTTGATGGCCCTCTCAATCTCGAGCTCCACCCGCGCCCTGGCCGACTCGGTCTCGACCACGTCGAGCGAGCGCTCCAGCTCGGGGATGCGGTCCTCGTTGGCGATGGCCTCCCGCGACAGCCGGAAGCGCGCGTACGCGAGGCAGTCGCCGGCGGAGTGCCTGTCGAAGGCGTCCCATCCTTCGTCGCCGCGGCGCTGCGGGAAGTCCTTCATAGAGCGCGCGAGCTCGCGCACGCCCTTGGACTCGAGGCGCCTCTCGATGGTGTGCTTGGTGGCGACGATGCGCTGGCGGGCGTTGAGGAAGCGGAGCTCGTACAGGAGGTCGGGCCCGCCGTAGGAGTCGAAGTAGTGTAGGAGATCGTCGGGGAAGTCGTCGGAGATGAGGGAGTCGCGGACCTGGGAGGCGACGACGAGGCGGTTTTGCTCGACGCCGGACATGCCGGTGGCCTCCTCGATGGAGGCCGGGGTGAAGCCCTCGCGGGAGAGAGAGGAGATGAGGGGCGCGTACTCGTACCAGCGGCCCATGCGGTCGCGGAGCACGGCGAGGCGCTCAGTGAGGTCGAGGTTGCGGTAAGTCTCGGGCAGGGGGTTAGGCGGCGGGTGGAAGGGCTGGTACAGCTGGCCCGGCGGGGCCGTCGGTGGAGGGGTGCGGGGGAGCATTCCACCGCCGCCTCCCCCTCCGCGGCCCCCGCCGCCTCCGCCGCTGCCGGGGAGGATGAGCTTGCCGCCGTTCGGGGGGCTGCCCCGGGGTCCACCGCCTCCGGGGAGGATGAGTGCGGCGATGGTGTAGGTGCATCGACGCCGGCGGTGGTGGGCGGTGGAGAGGGGCTTGCGGTGGCGCGGGCCGGTAGAGGCCGCCGGGTGGGGGTGGGAGACGGAGAGCATGGTGGTGATAAGGTGAAGGGAGGAGCGCAGAGGAAGCAGGGGAGCTTATCTCATCTGCTCTCGTCTCGGGGAGGGAATGGCAGAGGAACGGGATTCGGTTAAGTGTTGATTCGAGTGAATTGCAAAAAACCACCACATTTAAAGTCGAAGCATCCAATTGTCATCATATTTGTTGCGCGTCCCAAAAATCCACCACTTGACTTGTAAATTTTCTCAATAAAAACAAATGACCGGTTTGTCGCAGTTAACACGATTTCTGACTAGGCTCGCCCACCCGTCAGGTGCCACGTGGGCGAGGCCAGACGGCGAGTGAGTTGACGGCCGTTAGGGCACGCGGTACAAAACAGAGCCCCCACTCCCCGCCGCTCACACTCCACTCCACTCGCACACTCTCTCACTCTCACTCCTCTGCTTTGTCCCCTGTTGCCGCCGTCGGAGTTCTTCGCCGCCGCCGGAGGCACGGTTCCCTCCCCGCCGTAGAAGATGCCGTCGTGGAAGGATGGAGAGGAGAGCAGCGATGAGGAGGAGCTGCTCGGCATGGATCTGGAGCAGCACTGGGTAAGATATATGCTTTGCACCTAGGGTTAGGGTTAGGGTTCAAGTGTTCTTCGATTTAAGACCATGTTTGGAGCAGTTCCTATCTTTTCTGCGGTTCACTAGTGTGCTACAATGCAGGCGAACCCTGGCACCACTATAGATGCATCCTTCTGTGGTAGAGTTGCAGATGCAAGCATCACATGTAGACTGCACTTGGCCCCATGCATGAAATATGTTGCATTTGAAGGAAGGGACACTGGGAGGAGGTTCTATGGATGTGTTGTTCCTCAGGTCAGTAAATTCAGTGGTAGTTAGTCTGCAGATTCAGTTAACTGTGTTATTGGTAGTTAGTCTGCAGTAAATTCAGTTAATTTGGACTATCTGCAGTTGCAACAATCAAATGTTAGTTTGTATGCAGTAAATTTGCACTGTTTGCAGTAAATTTGGTAGTTAGTATGTAGTAAATTTGGACTGTCTGTAGTTGTTGTCAGTAAATTCAGTTAATTGTGTTAGTGGTAGTTAGTCTGCAGTAAATTCAGTCATTTTGGACTGTCTGTAGTTGATGAAACATATTTTTAACAGTGATTTTGCAAGCATCAGTTTGTGTCAGTAAATGAAACATGTTTAGGACATTGATTTGAACTTGAAGTTTCCTGAATGTCTATTGTATCTGCAAGTATGACTGAATCACTGGATATCTCATCTATTTTATTTTTGAAGTTAGCATCTTTATTTTCTAATACTTGATGCAGGATGGTATTGACTGTGGAGTTGCTCAGTGGGTTGATGCCCCATGGCCTTCTATTCTGCAAAGATGTTTGGAGAAGATATGGGAGATGTTTCATGAGGAGAATTGTGGCAGAGTGATTGGCCATGCTAAGTATAAGAAAGAGTTGGACAAGGTGAACAAGCAGTTGGATACACTTGGGGATCAGTACAGTCAGCTGGTTGAGGAAGTCACCAAGATGTTTGATTGGGCAGATCAGAACAACAGGGTCATGAGTGATGAAGAGTTCAAGCAGAAGCAGATGGATGTGGACAAGGACATGGAGAAGCTAGCTATCAGCAAGGAGAAGTATAGTGCTGACTTTGGCAAGATGAAGCAGATGGAGAAGCTGGCTCAGGAACTGAAGGAGGTGAAGTGCATTCTTAGGTCTCAGGGGGAGATCATTAGGAACACAAGGAAGGAGAGGGATGAGATGAAGAAAGAGAGGGACTGGCTGATAGAGGAGAATAAGAAGCTGGAGTTTCTGGTGGGTGATCTTATGAAAGCTGGTCATGGCAACAAGGACAAGCTTGCCAAGATCAAGTCAATCCTTGATGAGTGAACAATGTTGTTCATCACCTCAGTTATGTTAAGCTAATATGTGGCCTTGGAACAATATAGCTGGCCTTGGGGTTGTATATTTTGGGAATCCCCTAGTTATGTAATGATTGTGATATTTATCTGCAAAACTACCTCCAGTTAATTTATGTAATGTATGTAATGACTAGCTGCAAAACTGCCCCAGTTATGTAATGTTGTTAGCTTTCTATAGTAAGAGCTATGCTATTATGAATCTGCTTCTTTGGACTACATGGTGAATGGTCAAGACCAACTGGGCATGGTCAAATTGGGCAAATGCTTACATGATGTAAATTGTTGATCACATAAAGCACAAAGATATGCATTTAACCTATAGGGTACAGAATCCTAATAATCCAAAAATATGCATAGTGCACTCATCATCTAGGATTTATTACATTGCACTCATCAACTGATTTGATACATAGATAGATAGCAAGATAGATCTAGGAGCAGTGAAACTTAACATATCATTCATCTAGGTACAGAATCCTACTCCACCTCATCCTAGTAACCTGAAAAGGATGGAAATTGGCCCTCCTCCTTGCCCAGTAGATGATATCAACATCAGTAGGGTTGGAGCCAACTGGGAATGCCTCCACGAACTGCTCCATGTCTTTGTGGTTGCGTGCTGCAAGGATCCGCTGAGCTAGTTGCCTTCTCTCCCTCCTTCTTACCTCTCTACGCCTGGCCCTGGGCACCTGTTCTTCTTCATCGACAACCTCTCCAAGATCCATCTCTCAAAGGGTTTGCTCTGGCGGCTGGGGGGAGGAGAAGTGATTGTGTTTGGGTTTGAATGTTGTGTGTGGCAATTGGGGGGTGCCTTATATAGTAGAAATGGTGGTTGGTAGGTAGGAAATAGATTAATGGTGTTAGGTAGGCTTTTAATTGGCTAAGAAACCAAGTCCAACTTTCCTTGTCCTTCTTAATTGGCTCTGAATTTTAACTAAACTGAATTTTAACCCAAGCCAACTAAAATAATCATTTAGGCTTTAGGGTGGCTTGGGCTCGACAAAGCCACCCTAAACCTATCATTTAGGTTGTATGGTGGCTTGGGCTCGACAAAACCACCCAAACCACCATTAAATCTTCAAGGTGGCTTGGGCTCGACAAAAACACCCTAAACCTATCATTTAGGCTCATTTAGGCTTTAGGCTCATTTAGGCTTTAGGTTGGCTTGGGATCGACAAAGCCACCTAAACCTATCATTCAGGCTTTAGGGTGGCTCGGGCTCGACAAAACCACCCTAAACCTATCATTTAGGCTTTAGAGTGCCTTGGGCTCGACAAAACCACCGAAACCACCATTTAGTCTTCAAGGTGGCTTTGGCTCGACAAAGCCACTCAACCTATCATTTAGGCTTTAGGGTGGCTCGGGCTCGACAAAACCACCACTCCAAACTAACCATCAAATGCCAAAATCTCATAGAATAGCAAAAAGCATAAAATCAAACAAGTAAATTGTTGATGAAACAAACATGTTCTCAACCATAAGAGTTATCATCCATACAAGTTCTCAAACTTAGCATGGTAACACAAACAAGTTCTCAAGCATAGTTTACACATAGCAGTTCTCAGGCTAAATACTGATTACACATAGCAGTTCACACATAGCAGTTCTCAGGCATAGTTTCTAAAATTTAGAAATACTTAAGGCAGGCGGTTCAAAAGACAACAGCCAAATTGTGCACTGACTAGTTGCCACTGGCATAAAAGTAACCCCTCATCCTGGTGCTCTGGAACCTCTTCCTTTTAGACCCTACTGTTGCTCCCTCTATTGTAGTTGCAGCCCTAGGTGCCATGTAGGGCCTTCCACCTCTCCTGCTGGCTGCATTGCTTGAACCTGAAGCTCTTGTGGCAGCCTGGGAAGGAGTACTAGAAGCATCACTGGTGATGCTTGCCCTTCTAGAAGCAGCAGTTCTTCTTCTTGGCCTTGTAGAAGCAGCAGGCTGGGCAGGACCAGTAGAAGCAGCAGTTGATTTTCTTCCCCTGGTAGATGTAGCAGGCTGGGAATGACCAGTAGCAGTTGATTTTCTTCCCCTGGTAGATGTAGCAGGCTGGGAATGACCAGTAGCAGTTGTTCTTCTAACCCTAGTAGATGCAGCAGGTGGTGCACTGGTTGCAGGCTGTGCAGTAGCAGTAGAACTTCCCCCAACTCCATGGTAGTGAGTTCTGGTTGTCTAAGAAAGCACACATCATAGCCCAACAATTAGGATGAATCAAATGATTAAAACAATGACAATAGTGTGCATATTCCATACCTTGTGCTTGTCCTTTCTTGCCTGAAGATGAGGCTTCAGGGGCTGAGGGCAGTAGGTGTACCTATGTTTCTGCATATTGCAGTTGCTGCAGGTGATAGTTGCCATCCTTGATGTATCCTTCTTTGTTGAGACCTCAAATTGCCCCTTCCTCCTAGCTGTTTGCTTCCTGCCCTTCTTCTCTTTGAACACTAGTGGATCTATGTCAACAGTTGGTGTCCTAGGCCAACAGTCAGGCCTTGGTACATGGTAGATGATGTGCTTGTATGTTTCCTTATACAATGGTTTTTTGAAGAACTCATGCACATAGTCTTCTGGCTGTCCCTTCACTCTTGTAATGGCAGAAACTGCATGGTTACATGGCCAACCACATAGGTCCCATTTCTTGCAGTCACAGGTCCACTTATCAAGGTTCACACAGTAGGTAGACTCCCCACTAGTGACTTGCCAAATACCAGGACCTGCCATGTATGCAGTGCATTGCCTTGAGTACTTCTTTGACTCCTCCAACTTCTCCATATAAGTGGGTGTTATCTCCCACTTACTCTTCTCTGTCTTCTCTCTAAATGCTTGGTACTTAACCATCAACTTAGTTCTGAATCCATCTACACAGCTCCTTATTGACTTGTTCCTCACATCTAGTATCATCTTGTTAAATACTTCACTAAGATTGTTGACTACTAGGTCTGTCTTGCATGTGTGATCCATAGCATGCCTTGCCCAAGTCTCTTTAGGGATATCACAAAGCCACTTCCAAGCATCTTTATCCTCCTTTCTCAGTTCATTCATTGCAACCTCAAAACCATTCTTGGTGTATGAATATGCAACATTGTCCATATGCTTCTTCAACTCCTCACTTCTGAAGCCAGCTGACTGGAAATTTGCATAGATATGTCTAAGACAATATCTTTGAGGTGAGTGTGGGAACACAGCTTGAATTGCATTCAACAGCCCCTATTTAAGTCATTATGTAGATTATTAATCATATAACTTCATAATTGCAGCAAGTATTACAAATTATTAATCATATTACTTCACAATTGCAGCAAGTATAACAAATTATTATTTCTACAAATTGCTTATTCAATTGTGAAATGAAAAATATACTTTCTGCCTATCAGAGATGATTGTGTATGTGCCCCACTTGTTCCCCTCTCTAATGCAAGCTCTTAATTGGCTAAGAAACTAAGTCCAACTTTCCTTGTCCTCCTTATCAACAATACCAATTGCAATAGAGAATATGTTGTTATTCCCATCCCTACCAGTGGCTGCAAGTATCTGTTGCCCAGTAGAAAGCTTGATAAAGCAACCATCTAAACATGTATTAAAGCATTGGGTAGTGAAATCAGTGCATTATTAAGTACAAGATATGGGCAATGAATTGGAGTAATTTGGAATACATATAATACCTATAAAGGGCCTACACCCATTCAAGAAACCTTCTTTTGAAGCATTCAGACAGTAGAACATGTAGTGGAACCTATGATTTGGGCTAGGATGGAGCTCAAGCTCTCTGGTAGTCACAATGCATCTGCTCCCAGGGTTGGTATCAAGCACAACTTGAAGATAATCCCTAAACCTTGTGTATTGTCCCTTCATGTCACCTTCCACCACTTCAATGGCCAATGACCTTGCCCTGTAGGCCTTGGTCTTTGGCACTTCCAGCCCATACTTAGTCTTTGTTCTTTTTAAAATTGCATCAACACCAGCCCTTGGATTATCTCTCAGTTGCTGCTCACATGTTCTGGCCATCCAGTCAACTGTCACTTTGGTTTTTTCTCCATGTGCACCACAAGTGTGCAACAACTGCATCTTCTTGATGCAGAATGTCTTCTCATGAGCAATTGTGGATGCAGTCATGAAAAAAGGACACCCATTGTCCCTTTCTGTGCAATGCACAATGATCCTATCCTTGCAGTTCCTATGGTACTGGAAATTTCTAAGGATTCTGATATGAAAATTCCTAAGTGCTCTTCTAAACTGATACACATCAGTGAAGCACATACTCAAGCAAAGTTGGTCATGAGCATCTGGCTTGCTCTCATCATACCAGATCCTAGTCCTGGCCCTCTTGGCTTGACTCTTCCTTCCACAAGGGAGTGGTAGACCTGACTCATCATCTGAATCACTAATGCCATAGTCCCCAGGGAAACAAGCAGAATCATCAGATGGAATGAAATCAGGAATTACCTCAATGTCAGCTTCATGGTGTGATCTTGTAGTGGGGCCTGCTTTGCCTACTTTCTTGAATGTTTGAGGAAGAGGTGTCTCAGGTTCTGTGTCTGAGTCCTCTGCCTCTGGACACATCTCTTCCACTTCTGTGTCTCCTTCAAAGTGATGCATAGGATCCTCTCTTTGTTTCCTTTTCTGCTTCAACTTCTCAATGATTTCATCTTCCTCCTCATTACCTATGTCATGCTCTTCCTCCTCAATGATTCCATCTTTCTCCCCACAGCAGTTCAAATCAACAAACACTTCATCATCAGAGGGGCCAACATCTTCCTGTACTTTCTCTTTGCCCTTTGCTTTCTTCAAATTCATGCTCTGTTGTGTGTTAATATATGCAGACTCTTGACCTGGCTCTACAACAGCAATAGGCACAGCATACAACTCTTCAATTGTGTCTTCAACAGCAATAGGGAACAATACTCCTGCCTCATCTATAGAAATAATGTTGGAATCCCCCACATTACTTATAGGCACTTGTTCCTCCACAATATTTGACCTATAAAACTCTCCTGGATTAGGCTCATTAGCCTTAATTACAGTTATGTTGAGCACCTTCTGCTCAGCATAATAGTCTAGCATCTCTTCCACACTATCTTCACTGTCAATAACCTGCATTCCTGCTGCCCCCTTTCCTTCTTCTTTCATATAGAACATGTAGTCAGCTTCAGTATATCCCTCTTCAGTCTCTAGCAGTGCTAACATGTTCATAAAAGTAATTTCTGACAAAGAAATGGTCCTCTCCAAGTTGTCTCTCCCTTGAAAATGGTACCTTATTTCCCATATCTCATCATCCAAACTACATAAAATTGAGGAGAATTAGTGCTTGATTGATTCTGTTTTAATAATGTAACATGTTATTCAGACAAGATATTCAGACAAGAGACCATTAGTGCACTATCTTCACTGTCAATAAGGAGTAAACAAAGCATTCATGCATAAACCTATAAACCCAGAGCTATATTTCCTACTGAAACATGTTATACAGAAAAGATATTAACTATATCAGCTACAACACTTGAGTAAACAAACAATAATCTTCAGTAAATAAAGCACTAAAATCAAACTGCCCTAAAATCTCCTAAAATCTAACAACCCTAAAATTTCCTAAAATCTAACAGCCCTACTGTAGCATGATAGGTTTATATGCAATCTAACAACCCTAAAATTTCCAGTGTATCCAATGAAGAGAGGGGTGGAGGGGGAAGAAATCTTACCACACGCCACCGAACCCTGAAGCCCACTGATGGCCTTCTCCAACGCCTGAAGCCCTGATCTTGCGTGCTAGGGCCGCCACCGCACGACGCTCAATGACCCACTCCGGTGGCGAGGGGGCCAAAGGGGATCGCTTCGGTGAAGGAGCCCGCTGCGTCGGCAAGCTACTGCTTCCGAACCAGTTGTCCACCTCTGAGAACCCATCACCATCGCCTCCAGTCCCTCCGCCGCCTGCTGACTCGCCGCCGCCGCCGCCGCTAGGTTTAGCCGCCGCCGCCATCGTAGGACAGAGAGAGTGACGGGGAAAGAGGGGAGAATGGGCCAAGCAGTCAGAGCCGCGAGCGCTTTGACCACGCGCGTGCCCTAACGGCCGTCAACCCACTCGCCGTCTGGCCTCGCCCACGTGGCACCTGACGGGTGGGCCAGCCTAGTCAGAAATCGTGTTAATTGCGGCAAACCGGTCATTTGTTTTTATTGAGAAAATTTACAAGTCAAATGATGGATTTTTGGTACGCGTAACAAATGTGGTGGCAATTGAATGCTTCAACTTTAAATGTGGTGTTTTTTTGCAATTTACTCCGTTGATTCGGGCCTGAACCCGCCAAATTCAACCGCGGACAATCGCACGGCTCTAACCACCACAACGGAGCCGATTACCGCCATAACACCGGGTTTTGGGGGTCACCAACATCCGCCTAGGGAGTAGATCCGTATAAACTAGCGCGACCAAGACTAGTGCTGTGTGCCACTGCTCGCCGTCGCTTTCCCCCCGCCTCCTTTTCCCCACGCGGTAGCGGTACAAGAAGAATAAAGGCCTTGTGGAAAAAAATACTAGACACTGAAAGCCCAACCCTCTCCTCCTCTCATCTCTTCTTCCTCCAGTCCCCCGATCTCCGCAGCAGTCGCGAGGGTTTAGAGCTCGTAGGGTTCAAGCCTTGCGTTGTGCACTGTGCTGTGGTGCCAGGTAAGTTGTGGACTTGGCGGGTCTGGTCGCGTGCAGTGCGCCGTCCCACTCCCATGGCGGCGCCGTGGTGGGCGGCGGCGCTGGTGACGCTGGGCGTCGTGGGGTTGGCGGCGGGTCCCCGGGGTTGCGCCGCGCAGCCGGTGGTGCTGACCAGCTACGGCCAGCCCAAGCTCTCGCTCAGGCCCTACGACTGGACCTACCTCCGCGGTGAGAGATCGAGTCGCTGCTGCTGCCTGCTTGGGTTTAAGTTATTTAAACCAAACCAGTAGTATATTTACTGTATTAAAATAGTGTGACCGATCTGTGTCGCGGCCTCTCTTCTTCGTTTTATCTTCTCCGGAGATTAAATGCTCGTTTGATACCAGATTCTATGTGGTTTACCATTTCCTCGCGCCCCGATCCTTGGGCTGGGAGAATTTTCATTTGCCACCACATGTTGTGGATTCTTTCTGAACGTGCCCCGTGTTTGGGTTACTTGAATTTCGAAATCCAATGCCTATGCCTCTGGTTTTACTTTGCCTGCTCCACTGAGTGTTTGCTTGTTAAATATGTATTTCTTTCCCATTGAGGAACAATTGACGCATATAATTTGTATTTGTTTTGACTCATGTATCTAGTAACTATGCCTGAATTTGTCCCACGTGGTTTGAGTTTTTTTATCTTTGCTTTCCTTACTAGCAGTTGACTTGCCGGCATCATTTTCTTCTATCACCATGAACTTTGCAACCGACAGAGATATTGTAAGTGAAAGACTCTGGTCTTCTTCTGTGAGTTATATTACTGTACTTGTTTTTCTCACAAAAATAGTACTGTAATTTGTTTATGTGGGGGTGAGCTATGCTGGCTTGTCTTCTCAGAGTGGAGTGGCAATGTTGGTGACTTAAAAAGTGCTTCATCACTAGCAGACAGCAATACTAGCTGAACAATCAAGACATTATGTTCTTTTCATGCTCGTCCTAGTTTACGTTATACATACGTATTTCAAGATGTTGAGACCGCTTATGTATAAAGGCCTTTGGAATGCAGAGATATGAATAACATAGGATTGAGATATAATGGCTTGTTTGTCTAAAAAAAAGAAGAAGATATAATGGCTTGTTGAATGCTGCAGAAACGCAAACACATAAATTTACAAATATGCTAGACGTAAAATTCTTTCCATGAGGTCTATGTTCGAGTTAAAATCATGGATTGAGCCATTCTGTAGGTATTTCACTGGATTCCTGCATGCTCATTCCTTTGTTCTAAATTAAAATTTCCTACACCATTCCAATCCTCCAAAATTTCTATAATCAAAAGATGCCTTAAGTGTCCATCTACAATTTGTACATAGTCCAATTTTTTTTATATCATGCTCTCAAGACAATGAGATGATGGAAGGGTGATCGATATGTTTTTTACAGCCCCCCCCCCTTCCCTGTATGGCATCGTAAATATTTTGTACACCATTAAATATTTATACACCGCCGGAGTCTTCCATACTTGCCTGTCTGGAATGGACGTAATATTTGTGTGGGCATCGCCGCATCGGTATTTAGTTCAAATTTGTACGAAATACCAATGGACACACAAATATTACATCAATTTCAGATAGGTCCTACAGTTTTCCATAAAATAATTACTGGTTTGGTTTAGTTTTACATTTGATAGTTAGTAGAACCTGAATGGTAGAAAAACACTGTAGCTGGATGTTTTGTATTTGCGGTGGTGATCGAATGAAACAAAAACACTTATATGCTTCAAATAAAGCTAGGTAGTGATGCATTCATGCATGACATTGTGAGCTGAAAGATTCTGTTTTTTGAACCTTTTAAATTTTAACAGCATTACTTGTTTATTCCCTATTTTTGAGCATAGGTGCAAACCGACTTATGCACAGCTTATGCAATGTTTCTTTAAATAATGCAGCCCAGGGAGCACTTAAAAGATCTTCCGAAAAGTGATCTTGCTATCATCTGTTTGATGATTGCCAACCCTCCTATTCCTGATACATCT
This sequence comes from Triticum aestivum, assembly GCF_018294505.1. Taxonomy (NCBI): domain Eukaryota; kingdom Viridiplantae; phylum Streptophyta; class Magnoliopsida; order Poales; family Poaceae; genus Triticum; species Triticum aestivum. The sequence continues at coordinate 243,825,191 of NC_057794.1, forward strand.
GATTATTATTTGGACAATTTATGTGAGTGCCATATACATTTTCTCATGTGATGACATACTTTACTACTTTATCTATTTTAACAATCTTGTATACCTACACAATTGCGGTGAACTAGTTAAAGATGTGCTATATACGGTTCATGACCATAGTCTTCAAACTGAAAGAGATCTAACTTGTACTAAACTATTGTGAAGCCAATCATATTTTGATGCTATTATTTTGCTTGAAAGTCCATCACGAATTTATTGCAATGAGTGAGAAAATTAAAACAATGATGTAACAGATAGATAAAAATTTCAAGATACTGCAGTTATGAAAGGCGAAGGCTGAAGTAGCTAAGATGCTAATAAAGTGGTGTGTATTTTTCTTCCATCTGGATAGCTATATCCTGTGCTGCCATTTTTCTCGGGGAAAAAGAATAAGAGGAGCATATTTGTGCTGCTATCTAGTCTGTAGCTTTTCTGAAACAGTAGCATGCCACTTGTTTCTTCTAGATGAGGAGTATATTTGTCAAAAAGACACTGATTTGTAAGCATTCTTCTAGCAAGTTAGCTTTATATGTTCTTTGATCCTAGCATAATATTTCGTGTTTACTTAACTTTCTGATTAAACTAATTTTGACAGGAAGGTTCTTTATTGCAGTATCAAACTTTCTTGCTGTTGGATCTTTTGGCAATACGAATAACCAATCAAATCTGGCTCAGTGCATACCATTTCAGAAGAACACAACGATAGTGTTAACAAATGGCCAGGTTAATTATCCTGATGCTCTGACAGTCTGACTTGCAAAGCAATATGTTGTAGGCCCTTGTTTGTAGTAGCACAACAACTGCAGCAATGCTACCATTAGCATTGTATGAAAAATTCTCAAAATTGCTTTATTTTCTAGAAATATTCACCTCCTAGACACACTGGTAGTCTGTTGGGGAACTAGAACTGAGTCTAGTATGATTACTCAATGTAGAACATAATCTTAAATAGGAATGTAGATAGTTTCTTGCACGCTTCCATTTGTTGAAGATAGAAACCAAAACAGATTAAAGCTTTTTACCTGCTTGGTGCATCTGGCTCATTATGACATATGACATATTAGAACCATTAGGTCCTCTGACTTTGAGACCTAGTTTGTGCAAATTTAAGATCATAAATTGCAGCCCCCGTCAAGTCCACAGCATAGGCATGTGGAGCCTCCACCTGAGGGGGGATGTCGAAGTATGCTCACCTTTCCCTAATGGCTTAAGCTTTTGACTGAACTGCTTGGTGCATGAAGCTTAATACCATGGACCGGTAATCTGTAATCTCGTGTAACACTGCAGGGTCCAAATACACCTTAACTTTTGGTTTCTATCCTTGCTTTGCCCAAAAGGTTTAACCTTAGCATGGGTTGCTCCTTTGGCGTTACTTGCACATTATTCAGCAATAGGCTTAAGCTGGTGTAGCACCGAGTATCCTAATCTTAAGTGCAAGGGATTTACGTTATCTTCTGATGTATTAGCTATACACCAAGAAATTATGTGGACTTCTAATGTACTGGCCTTCGGTATGTGCAGATATTGCCAGGGATTTGGTACATTGGTTACTTTAATGGCCTTGGACCTGCTCGCACACAATCAAAGATGGTACGCTCAGTCCAGATTAGGGCATGCCCTGTGCTGCATAATTATTAACTTTATAATTCCGCCATGTGGCATAATTACGTAATACACAACTTGAATCTTGATAATTATACCTTTTCAGATTAGCCGAGGGAGAGCACTATCAGTGAGCACTAGCATTACGGTAGAAGGATGTCCTACTTCAGCACTATGGGGACCCTACTGCAACCAAACTATTGAAACTATTGGTTGTTCTCAGTTTTCAAGATATAACAACTCAAGAGATCTTCTAGGTCTGACTATCAACACCCGGAAAATATTGAAAACTAAAGAAAATACTAGACGTACCAGCTTCTTATCAAGGTCGAACCATCCAATAGGACATCAACTCGAGTCCAATGGTACTAGCGTAGTGGGAGTGGAGAATTTGATCACTTGTGCCATTTCAAATGACTCACTATGCCTCAGGCAAGGCGATATAAAGTTTTACTTCTTGGATATAGTCAACCAAGCACTGCAATTTGAAATTACAGCTGCAAATTTTAGATTATCCCAAAGTGCATCCTTAATCTGTTATCTGCGCTGCAATGCCTTACCTCAGAGAGATTTGCACGATTATTCAGGTGATATTAGCAGTGCTCCCTTGGTTATAAAGCTGCCAAATATTGGACGATGGTATATCGCAATTGAGATTCTGAACAAAACACAGATGAGAAATACAACCGCACCTATGCTGGATACAATTTGTTTCTCATTTGATTGGCAAGTAACTGGATGTCTGAATGGAAAAACTGGAACCGACTGCTCATGGGAAGCATATGTGCTACAGGTAGGTTGAGTAATTGACAGAGAGGCATTCTGTATGATTTTTAGTGCATACACTTCCATCTTTTAACTGGATGTCTGAAGGGGAGCCTTGGCGCAGCGGTAAAGCTGTTGCCTTGTGACCATGAGGTCATGGGTTTGAGTCCTGGAAACAGCCTCTTGCAGAAATGTAGGGAAAGGCTGCATGACGTGAACCGGGCTGCCCTTTTAGCCTTGTACCTAACTAACAAGAAAGATAAACATAGCCGTGGCAAAGACTGGGTTGATCTTTGTGTTGGCCAGTTAACGGTGTAGTGGCAGCTAAATAATGGTGCCTACCTTCTTTAAAAGTGTAGTGGGTTTACCTCTTTCTCTTCTGTTACAGCATCTTTGAAATAAATGAAATTTTTAGTTTGCCTAGAATCTGTTTAATTACTGCCGTGAAGGCTGATGTGTTACTTTCATGGTAATTCCTGTCTTTTGGTCATGAAAATTATGCAATAAATGAATCAAGGCAGAATGATTAGTGCGAGAAGCTAAATAAGAGCAAAGTAGTTACTTATCACCAACATTTGTGGGATTAGCCAATGTTATGAATCTCACTGCTATTGTCAGGGTTCTAATATTTTTCTCTAATGCTGTGCAATCTTGCAAATATCAGATAATGTTGAATTCGAAAATGTCATATATTTTTTAATGCAAGGAGTACTGGATATTCATCCTGGACGTTATCCAATAATCTCATGTGCTTGCATTTATTTTTTGCAAAGTAGATTTTATTTATTATGGTGCTGCAATTCTGAACGTCTCCTGTTGAGATAAAGCCAGCATGTTGCCACCCAAGGTGGGACACTAGATTGATCTCTTAATTTTAGTTATTACTGCAATTTAAGACTTTTGAGAGTGGTATGTGCACTCTTTGTTTCTATGAACTTCACTTCTTAGTAGGTGTCTTTATTAATTACATATTGTTTACGTGCAGAGAGTTCCTAAAAGAAATCCTTCTGTTCCTTTTGAGTCATATTATGTTCCTACTGATGAGGGGGCATTGCTGGAATATAGTCACTTCTCGCTCGAAAAGTTCTTAACCAACTCATCCTTTGAGCAATTTGCATGGACTTATTTCTTTTTGGATGTTCCCCAAGGTTCAGCAGGTGCACTTATTCATGTCCAGCTAAAGTCAGATAAAGAATTGAATTATGAGCTGTACTCAAAATATGGTGGTCTACCATCAAATGATAGTTGGGATTATTACGCAAGCAGGACAAGCAGCAGTAACGGTTCAGTATTCTATTCGCTACAGAATTCCACGGATTCAGACATGGATCTATCTATTTTCTATGCCAAGGAGGGAACTTGGTGCTTCGGAGTCAAGCATCCAAATTATACTTCAAATTCTCAGACATATATGTCTATATCTCTTCAGGGATGCCATAGAAATTGTAATCAGAAAGGTGTTTGTCATGCTTCAGTTGATGAAAGCGGGTTAACATTCTACAGGTAAATAATCCTCAAGGTTTCCCCTGCTATTTGGATGCATTTGCATTTGTATGCCCTGTATATGATGTTTGATACAGTACTCAACAAAAGAAAGTATTTGTTTCTAGCTACTGTGATAATTCTTAAAGATTTGTTTCTTCTCATTCAACAGCTTCTGCACTTGTGATCGTGATCATGGTGGGTTCGATTGCAGTGATGAATTAGTTTCACCTAATGGTAAGTCTCGTGTTTAGTTTTGAAATTTCAGTGTGCCAGTGATTTTACAGTAGAAGATTCTTCTCCATATAAATGATGAGCAATACTTCAATCAGCTACTACTGTTAGTAGTCAATTATTGATGTAGTGTTTTGACTCATTTCCTCGGCAGTGCACTTTATATTTATCAAGAGAAACGTTGCAAATGTTCGTATGAAATTCTTCGATCATTTAAACATTAACATGTGCTATGTTTGGGCACTCTTAAGGTAACTGATTCTTAGGAAGTTTGCATTCAATAAAATAACATGTACAAGTAAGCAAGTAGCCATATAGTAACATTAGTAGTGTAATGTTACTGAAATAACATGTACATGTAAGCAAGTAGGCCAAATGTTTCCTACCATCCAGTGGCAGTTACCTTCATGTGAGTTTTGTATATTGTATGTAGAATCTGTCAAACCAGAGTATGTACGTGTAGTATGTAGTATGTAAGAATGTTTTGGTAGTATATATACCACTTTTTAGGTAGTATTTATATTATTTTATACATCAAATCTGAAGGTATTTTTGAAATATTAGTAAAAACTATGGATTAACATGCAGTATTTTCATATAGCTCGCTATGAAAAATCTTAGATATAGTATATGAACATACCTAGAATGATAAGTATATACTACCACATGATAGTATATGAGACGTGAGGGTAACTACCACTGGGTGGTAGGATATATAGGGGCTGTTTGGATTGCGCTACAGCCAGCCCTGCCAATCTATGGGCAAGCCAAATAATCAGTGGAGTAATCCTCCGCTCACGACGCGCCAACGATTTGGAAAAAAATGAACTGGAGGGAGTGAGGCGGGCTAGACATACCAAATAATTGGTGCCCAACCAAACGCGCAGCGATGTCTGGTCAACGACCATTATTTTGGAAGGGCAGCTCATGGCTCCCATCCAGACAGCCCCATAATATATCATCCAATGAAGAAACGGTTGATGTAACGAGTAGATTCTTATTATGTGCCTCACTCTAGTTCCGAACGCTGTCCACAGAATACTCATAAGTTGATGGCAACAAAATGAAAACTTGCCAGATGTAAAGTTTTTTTTTTCTCGAGCACACAAATGTCTTGAGTTTCATTTTGTAGAAGAAGGCGTCAAAATGACACAAGGTTTACAAATTGAAACCAAAAGCAAAACGCAAAAAGGCAACCTAGGCGAAGCAAAAGAAAGAAGTAAACCCAAAACCTCTAAACTGTTAAAACCAGACTTGAGGTAGAGAGGGTGAGCTGAACACGGGAGAGTTGGTTTAGCTCCAGCGAGCATCCACAGCTTGGCTTCACACAGGATCAAGTCAACTAAAGCTGAGCAATCAGGTGTGGCGCCATTGACGACGCAGTCATTGCGCAAGGTCCAGTTGTATAGCTGACTGATGTAGGGTGGAAACCCTAGGGCCGATCTTTCACGATTGGAGTGGATCCTACGGAGAACACGAGGGAAAACACGAGGGGAAACACGAGAGAAAACACTCAAACCAGCAAGATTCGATTACACATGTGCTAGATCCTCGAAACACAAAGAGATACACAATCCACGATCAACAAAGGACGATACAAGTAGCAAGTTCTTCTCCGTGAGGAGGTCTTGAGGGGTCTTCCCGTGAGGGGTCTTGAATCCACTTGGGGGATCTTCTCCGTGGAGGTCGTGAACTCCGATGGAGAAGGGATCAAGTGGAGAGCAAAGCTCTATCTCAAATGAGCTACTACTTTGCTAACCCTAATACGGAGCTAGGGGACGAGTATTTATAGTCCAAGGGGTAAGTTGGGGATACATGGGGCGAAACCCCTTTCGCTGCGCACAGGCAGGGCGGTAGTACCGGTCATGGGGGCGGTTGTACCGCTTGGAGCTCTTGTACTGGATCCTGGAGGTATTTCCGGAGGTGCTTAGCGGTTTTACCGGTGTTTGGAGCGGTTGTACCGGTCTGATGGCTGTTACGGGGATAAACCGGTGCTGTACCAGCCTTGCACCGCTCGATCACAGAAGCTGGACTGGTAGTTGGGCGGTAGTCGAGCGGTTGTACCGCCCGGGCGGTAGTTGGGCGGTTGTACCGGGGTTTCTGGACTGGGCAGATTTTCTTCATGCTCTTGATGTCCACCTTGCACCATAACTTCTCCTTGGTTGCTTTCTTGGTACCTAAGCACGCAAAGCATCTCCGTTTGAGGTAGTAGCCATCTCTCAAGTGGGCCAAAGGGGAGTTCAACAAGGAGAGTTAACCTCGTTCTCGGTAGCCCTTGCACGAGCTCGTGTCATCGGTCCGCGTGATGTCTTGGGAGACGAAGGTAGGTCCATGGGGATGGTCGTAGGATGCTCCGCATCACTGACTATTCAGACTGTAATTATCTTGGCCAGTAAGTCTAATCCATTTTCTTTTATCTGATTCTACAATGGACTCGCATGTTGATAAACTGTGTTAAGTAAACTTCATTTGAGGATCAAAATGCAAGAAATAATGAACCAGCATGTGCCTAGTTGCCGGCATAATGAACCAGCAGTTGGAAATTCTTAACATATCAGTGCAGGCTGCAGGTTATTTTCAAGGAGAATGTGTTACCTTATGCAATGAATATCACCCTTTTGACAAGTTGTGATGCATCATTTTACATCTATGCAATAAATTATTAAATTATAATATTGGTTATATCTGAATGCAGGGCACATCAGGCAGTCTGTCTTTCTAATCGCATCAAATGCTGCAGCAATTTTACCTGCCTTCTGGGCCCTCCGGCAAAAGGTATACTTGTGCTTCTACTAGCATGATGGACTGAAAAAAACCCCTCAATAAGTATGATATTTTGCCTACTGGTCCACGGTTCTTCCCTTTCTTCAGTGAGGGGGGATTAGCCAACAAAAAATGTGCCTTTTTGGAAAATAGGGAAAAACTTCTGGACATTCGTTAAACCATTTACTTAAATTTGATGACCTAGATATCTACTTTGCAATTTTATGGATCCTCAATGCAATTTGCTATTTTATTTACATCTATCAGCTGGTGTAAGGAAACTGTCTTATCATTTGGGGATTATTTGTAGTTCATTAGTCATTACACAGAAGTGCTATCTCTGGTTGAACATAAAATTGTTGAAAGACCTGTCAGATTTGAATGAAGGCCTTTGTGCGGTCAGTTGTCTTCATCTCATTTTCAAAACAAGCATCTTATATGATCCAATAGGAATATATACACGACTACACGAGTAAAGTATAAAGTTTCATGTTGAACTATGAGGCAAAACATTCTGCAAGTTATGGAGTTAGGGAGAATAACATGATTGTTAACTCAAATAGATCCTATCGGTATGGCAGGTGTTGAGTTCGGAGGGATGAAACATGTAGGTCCCAAATGAGAAATGACTGATAAGCTGCTAGATTGTCTTACTGCAAAACCATGCCTAAACTAGTTCCATATTATTATATCTTGATATTTTTAAAATATTCTCCACATTCAAAAAGCTAAATTTGAGTTTTCTTTTTATATAAACGGAGTAAATTTGCTCAGTAACATGGTAACCTTTTTCCCGTTGCCACCTAGGCGTTTGCCGAATGGATTCTTTACACGTCTAGTGGAATTTCTAGTGCTTTGTACCATTCATGTGATGTGGGCACCTGGTGCATACTATCTTTTCGTGTATTACAGGTAAGATGCTCATCACATACTGCTAGTTTACATATCATTGACATTTATTGGACCAAGTATCATGGCCATGTGTATTATTATTCTAATACGAGGTAGACCACCTTGCACCTTCTGGTTGACAGTCAACTTCAGTTTAGGAAAAGACCCAAGAGGAACACGAGCATAATTTACAAGTTTACATGTAGTTGCATCCAATGAATATATATTTTTAGCATGCAGGCCCTCGGTGCATGAACTCGTGCAATCATGTATACCTAATTAGTTTACATAATAACATTGATGTATCCTAACGTATAGGCTTCTACTGTATCATAATAACATCGATACAACAAAAACAACAAAGCCTTCGGTCCCAAACAAGTTGGGGTAGGCTAGAGGTGAAACCCATAAGATCTCGCAACCAACTCATGGTTCTGGCACATGGATAGCAAGTTCCCACGCACCCCTGTCCATGGCTAGTTCTTTGGTGATACTCCAGTCCTTACGGACTCCTCCCATGTCAAGTTCGGTCTACCCCGACCTCCCTTGGCATTATCAACACGCTTTAGTCGTCCGTTATGCACTGGAGCTTCTGGAGGCCTACGCTGAATATGCCCAAACCATTTAAGACGATGTTGGACAAGCTTCTCTTCAAACGGTGCTATCCCTATCTCGTATTTTTCATTCTGGACCCAGTCCGTCCTTGTGTGGCCACACATCCATCTTGACATGCGCATCTCCGCGACATCTAACTGTTGAACTTGTCTCCTTTTAGTCGGCCAACACTCAGCGCCATACAACATTGCGGGTTGAATCTCCGTTCTGTAGAACCTGCCTTTTAGCTTTTGTGGCACTCTCTTGTCACAGAGAACGCTAGAAGCTTGGCGCCACTCTATGTTTATAAAGCGGTAAAGCGAAGCGAGGCGCTTGGGGGGCGCCTCACTGCTTAAGCGATAAAGCGTAAAGCGAGGCGACGCTTTAGACAGACTCTGAACCTGATGGGCAGTATAATAGAGCACCATTTAGTGAGACATATATATGTTGATTCTAATCCAGCAGTGAGCCCATATATTCTGATCCATCCACTAAGCAGTAAGCAACTAGCCAATTGCTATAAGAGAGGCAGTAGCACCTAACAGCAGAGGAGTTGTGCATAGCATAACACACAACAGAGCAGAAAAGGCTGGTGCAGATCTGAGGAAGCTGCTGCCAGAGGAGAGAGGAAAGAGCTGAAAGCCTGGATATTTGCACGCTCTGGTTTTGGTTCTCTCTCTTTCTTTCCCCTCCTGTAACTGTTTCAAATGTGAGCCCAGCCCTGTTTCCCTGCCAGGAATCTCTGTACCCTGCCTGGCAAGTCTAAGGCGTCCTCTCTGCCTTAAAGCGCCAATCAGGACGCCTAAGCAGGCGCTTCAGACGCTTTAGTGTCTAAGGCGGACGCCTTAGACACATGTCTAAAGCGAGTTGGACGCTTTGAGCCTGGAGGGCGCTCTAACGCTTAAGCGTCGCTTAAGCGACGCTTTAGGGACGCTTTACAAACAGAGGCGCCACTTCATCCATCCGACTTTGATTCGATGGTTCATATCTTCATTGTTATCTCCATCCTTCTGCAGCATTGACCCCAAGTATCGAAAGGTGTCCTTCTGAGGCACCACCTGCCCATCAAGGCTAACCTCCTCCTCTTCGTGCCTAGTAGTACTAAAACCGCACCTCATGTACTCGGTTTTAGCTCTACTAAGTCTAAAACCTTTTGATACGCAATTTTTATATTTAATGCAATCCTAATAAATTGAAAGCTGATGGATGAAGTTGGAAGTAAGGAACATGATGGCAGTTCCGTCGTGACAAATAGAAGTGACGCAGCATTATTTTTCCTGGTTGATGCTAGTAAGCACCCTTTTTCATGGCGATTAATTGGTTTAACATCGAGGACAAGCATTTTATAGTGAGGTACTGTTATAGACCTTGGTCCAAAACAGGGAGATTTGAGAAGAATTAAGGTCCAACTACCAAGCATAGGGCACTTGCCCTAAAGATGTATGTGGATCTGTTTTCTTGCCCGCTTTCGGACGCACACATCGCCGCGGTGTTGGCCATGTTCGGTTGGGAGTCGCCGGCTGTGCCTCTCGAGGGGGCGGAAGTGTGCTAACGGCCACACCGGCGGCATGGTAGGAGTTTGCAATGAATACGCAACCCTTGAGGATGATGGTGTGGAATGTTCGCGGGCTAAATGCGCCTGCCCGTCGGAATGCTGTTTACCAGGTGGTGACTGCGGCCAGTCCGGCCATAGTGTCTCCAAGAAACCAAATTACATGATGTATCGCTAAATGTTATACGACAATGCCTCGGTGCTAAGTTTGGGAAGTTCTTCTACTTGCCTGCGCTGGGAACGCGCGGTGGGATCTTGGTGGCTTGGGATGCCATAATAACTCAACTTTCAAACCCGCATTATACCAACCATATGCTAACGGCGCTAGTCAAGTGCCCCGATGATGAACAACCTTGGTGGCTCACGTGTGTGTATGGGCCACAAGAGGAGAGTGAGAAGGTGGAGTTTCTGCAAGACTTGGTGGATATTCGAGACCTCCACGTGGGGCCTTGGCTTGTGGCCGGGGACTTCAATCTCATTGCTTGTGAGGAGGACAAGAACAATGTCATGATTAACCGCAGGATGCTGGGGAGGTTTCGCGCAAAACTAAACTTCCTAGAGCTAAAGGAGATATATTTAAATGGAAGAAGGTACACGTGGTCAAATGGAAGGAGAGTCGACACTTTGGAAAAGATCGATCACGTGTTTGTTTCTAATGAATGGGATGTGGCGTACCCAGCAAGCTTTCTTTCGGCCTTGGGTACGGCGGTCTCGGACCATTGTCCGTTGGTGCTGGATATGAATGTATGCATCAGCACGAAGAGTCGATTCAAATTTAAATCCTTTTGGATTAGAGCAGAAGGATTTATGGATGTGGTGAAGCTGGCTTGGAGCTCAACACCTGCTGCCTCAAACGACTATCTTACGCTGCAAAACAAGCTAAGAGCCACTGCGGTGAGTCTCCAAAGGTGGAGTGACCATTGGATCGGGAATGTGAAGCTGCAAATAGCTATTGCTCTTGAAGTTATAAAGCAACTTGACACCGCCATGGAGGGAAGAGCTCTAACTGATGCCGAGAGGGAGCTGAGGAAATGCCTGAAAAAGAAGCTCATTGGTTTGAGTTCCCTGGAGAGGACGATAACGAGGCAAAGGTCAAGGCTGCTGCAATTGCGTGAGGGGGGGCAGTAACACTTGGCTTTTCCACCAGCAGACCAGCCAGATGCAAAGAAAGAATGTTATAAGATCTGTGAAGCACAATGGGAACCTATATGCTGGGCAGGACGAGGTTGCGTCGGCAGTGGATGCCTACTTTGGTGCGGCATTTGGTACCTCGGATGCTAGGAACCATACTCTCAATTTGGATATGCTAGGCCTGCCGCACCTGGACTTAACACATCTCGAGCACCCGTTTACGGCTGACGAAGTGGAGAAGGTAATCAAGAGCATGCCACTAGATAAAGCTCCGGGACCAGACGGGTTTACGGGAGGTTTTATGCAACATGTTGGAACATCATCAAGGAGGGCTTCATGAAGGCAATGGACTGTTTCTACAAAGGAGATATGAGAGGTACGCCTTCATCACTGCCGCCGAGATGAAGGCGTACGATGACATGTTTGCGGTGCCCATCCCGCTCTCGGTGCTCACGGCCATCGCCGCCCTGGTAGACCGAGAGCTACCCGCGGACTTCTCTACCGCGGCTGCTGCGACGGCCACCGCTCGGATGGCCGGCTCGCCATAGGGCTATCGTGATGTCCGTCCCCGTCGATCATGTCCACCCATGGATCACGATATGGAATGTGCGCGGCCTTAACGCGCGTGCCCGGCGCTATGCCGCTAGATCGCTGCTTAACACCATCGGAGCCTCTATTGTATGCCTACAAGAAACTAAAATGGCTTTGATCTGCTCGTCCGTTGTCCTCGATGCCCTCGGTTCGGAGTTTGACGACTACACGTACCTCCCAGCGAATGGTACGAGGGGAGGCATCCTGCTCGCGTGGAAGAGCAGGGTCGTGTCCATCACTGCCCCCCTGTTCACCACAAACGCCGTCACGACAAGAGTGGCCACGGCTAGTGGCACGCCGTGGTGGATGTCCGTCGTTTACGGCCCCCAAGAGGACGAGGAAAAGATCGCCTTCCTGCAGGAGATCCGCGATATACGCGCGGACTGCCCCGGGCCGTGGATGCTCTGCGGTGACTTTAACTTGATCTTACGCGATGAAGACAAGAATAACGGCAAATCGCCGTATGATGGGAAGATTCCGCCGCCTCGTCAACGACCTCGCGCTCAAGGAGGTATACCTCAATGGAAGACGATTCACGTGGTCCAACGAGCAAACTCCGCCCACCCTGGTGCACCTGGACCGCGTGTTTTGCACCGTGGACTGGGAGGACGCGCATGGTGACTGCCACTTGAGATGCCTCGCCTCCGTCGTGTCCGACCATTGCCCGCTCCTCCTCGATTGCGCGCCCACACATGTAGCGCCCCGGAGGTTCCACTTCGAGGATTTCTGGTTGCGGCTCGACGGATTCCACGACACGGTTGCCGCGGCTTGGGGATCGGTGCACGACCCGGACCCTTTCCGGCGTCTCATGCTGCGCCTTCAGAGCACTGCCCGCACACTGACGAGTTGGAGCGCCAAGTCCAAGGGTTGCATTCGTGACAAGATGGCCATCTCCCGCGAGCTCATATCGCGTTTTGACAAAGCCCAGGAAGACCGCACGCTCTCCCCCGCGGAAGATTGGCTGCGAAAACAGCTCAAGATCTCATACTTGGGGCTGGCTTCTCTCGAGCGCACGATCGCGAGGCAGCGAGCGCGGATCCCCACGCTCAAGGACGGCGATGCTAACACAGCCTTCTTCCACCGGCAATGTTCATTCCGCCGACAGAAGAATCACATATTCAGCCTTGTGGTCGAAGGACAAGCGATCACTGATCAGGAGGGAATGGCCCAAGCGGCCTTCACGTACTTTGACGATCTACTTGGCTCCTCCGCCGCCCGCAACCACATGCTGGATCTATCGCAGATCATCGAACCCCATGATCTAACTGACCTCGAGGCACCATTCAACCCGGAGGAGATTTGGGACGCCGTCAAGCGCCTCCCGGCCCGCAAAGCGCCGGGGCCGGACGGATTTACCGCGGAATTCTTGCGGGCCTGTTGGAGCATCATCAAGCAGGACTTCTTCGACGTCTTCCAGCAGCTCTTTGAGCTGCGCGGTCGTGGATTCAGCAAGCTCAACCAGGCCCTCTTGACATTACTCCCAAAGCGAGCAGATGCGTGCCAACTCCGTGACTACCGGCCAATATGCCTCATTCACCTTGTGGCGAAGATATTCGCGAAGGTGCTATCGCTCCGCCTAGCGCCCAGATTAGGAGACATGGTTAGCCGCAACCAGAACGCTTTCATCCCGGGGCGGAGCCTGCACGACAATTTTGTCCTCGTCAAGCAATCGATGAAGCTGCTGCACCAACTTGGGGCTTCGAGAGTGATGCTCAAGCTAGACCTAACGCGCGCCTTCGACTCCCTATCTTGGCCCTTCCTTTTCGAGGCCCTTGGCCAATACGGATTCGGACCTCGCTTCAGGGAGTGGCTCGCGATCTTGCTATCATCTTCGAGCACTCGGATCATGATCAATGGTGAGCCGGGACCGCCAGTTTGGCATCGCTGCGGGCTGCGCCAGGGCGACCCCGTATCCCCGCAGCTCTTCGTGCTCGCCGTGGACATCCTGGGGCGCCTGATCAGCCGCGCCCACGACGCCGTCATCTTGCAGCGGCTGCACCCCCGACGAGACATTCCGGCCATATCCCTGTACGCCGATGATGTGATGCTATTCTGCCACGCCACGCACAGCGACGTGGAGGCCGTCCGCGCGATCCTGGCCCTATTCAGTGAAGCAAGCGGCCTCCGCGTGACCCTCAATGGCGACCCCGAGGCGGATGCAACAATTGATCAGATGGGATGTGCGAAAGCGGGGCTGCCCATTACTTATCTTGGCATCCCGCTCATGCTACGCCGCCCCTCAGCTGCCCAACTACAACCCCTCGTCGACTCGGTGGCTGCTCGGCTCCCCGCATGGAAAGCATGGCTCATGAACAAAACCGGGCGGCTGGCTTTGGTCAAATCGGTGCTCACCGCGATTCCGATACATCAACTGCTCGCGTTCGCGCCGCCCAAGAAGACCTTGAGACAGCTCGAAAAGGTTCAGCGCGGCTTTTTGTGGGCTGGGCGCGCTGTTGCTAATGGCGGACACTGCCACGTCAACCGGCGACGTGTGTGCCGCCCGCTCGAGTACGGCGGCCTCAGGGTCCAGGACCTGGAGCGTGCTGGCCTCGCGCTGCGCCTGCGCTGGATGTGGTTCTCCCACACGGACGACGAGCGCGCATGGCGAGGCCTCGACCTCCAGTTTTCCCGCGAGGAGCGCGCATTGTTCTTCGCATCGACGACAATGGAGCTTGGCGATGGACTGACGGCACTGTTTTGGGATGACCGATGGCTCAACGGTCAGTCCGTGCGTGAACTCGCACCGGCACTCTACCAATGCATCCCCAAACGGCGACGCAAGTCAAGAACGGTGGCCGCAGGCCTAGCGGGCAACGCTTGGGCTCGTGACATTCAAGGAGTGATAGGGATCCATGAGATTGGCCAATATCTCAGACTTTGGCAAGCCGTGCAGCACATCAGCCTATCAAACCGGCCTGACCGAATGCTCTGGAGATGGGCGGCTAGTGGCACCTATTCGGCACGGTCTTGCTACGCTGCAACCTTCCACGGGTCCATGAAATGCCCCTCCTGGAAGCTTACCTGGAAGAGCTGGGCACCGCGCCGCGTCCATTTCTTTCACTGGTTGGCTAGCCGGGACCGGTGTTGGACGGCGGATCGACTCGCCCGTCGCGGCCTGCAGCACCATCCACGATGCCTCCTCTGTGATCAGGCCCCAGAGTTGATGTGGCACCTGCTCCTAGAATGCCCGTTTACGCGGCAAACCTGGCACGACGTGCTGGCTTGGGCGAGGATACCTTCACAACCGCCAAGCAATGAGCCCACCCTCACGGACTGGTGGCAATGAACGAAAGGGCAGACCCCACATGCGTTACGGAAAGGCCTGCAATCCATCGCCATGCTCGTCCCTTGGATGATCTGGAAACAGCGCAATGAGTGCGTCTTCGAGAATGCGCGCCCCTCGGTTACCACACTCGTAGATAGGATTAAGGCCGAAGCCAAATGTTGGGCACAAGCTGGCGCATTGGGTCTCAGGGTAGTCCTTCCCACTAACTGGGATGTTCACTGATAGGGTGCTAACCCATGTAACCACCACCTCCTAGGAGGATTGTATCTTCTCATCTTTCCAATGAAATGAAACGCAAAGAGTCCTTTGCGTTTTCTCGAAAAAAAATAAACCACAGAAATGCTTAAAAACTGACCCCAGATTCTTAAGATTTCCCAGCGAACGCCCAGAATTGCCATGCGAAAACAGATAAAATTGCCATGATGTTGCAAGGGATTTGCCATGCTCTAAAGCAAAAATTACCATGTGGTACAAAAAATAGAAAAACTGCCACGCTGCGCAGTGTAATTGACATGCGTTCAATCTGTATCTGCGGGTCCTAAGGGCGTTCGCTGGGATTGCTTAGAAAACTGACGTTCGCTGGTTAGTGGTGTCCATAAACTAACTCATCTCTATCACACGCCATCCTTAATGGGCATAAATGTTCTTCCAACCGGCCACAGGGCCCATGCCCATCTGACCTTAACATGCCGAAAGTCCAGTACAAACCTACTTACGAGTGGTTGAGAAAGTTCTCACCAGAGAACAATTATATGCGACCTCATGTGCTCCATCTATTGAGTTAACCTTTATAGTACCCTTTGGGAATCTTGATGTCATGATTGATATATTCATAAAGCATAACTTACGCAGTTCTCTAACAGGCCGTGTATTCTAGTACAGATGGGTTAAGTAGATTTAGAGTAGAGGAAAACTGGGAATGCAATGTCTTGGTTGGATGGTATTTGTTTCCAGTCTGGACTTTGGCCTGTGAAATCATGTCCTTTGGCTGTTTTTCTGTTCAGCCCGTACACTGTAAAATCTCCCTGGCCCACCCTCCATGACCTCTTAATAGTGTTTACGGCCATCACAATTGTGGGCCTTATCAGCAAAATCACGTTCTTGCGATGTTTGAGCTAAAGCCGAAAAAATGTGTGTCGCATAACAAGTTTTTCCTGTTTGAAATACTTCTAATACATCATTGGCCATGACCACTGGACTGTCTTGCTTCAGTTTTTGGACTTCTGGCTTTCATTCATGGCTGTTGTTGGTACATTCATATATATGGCTACAATTAAAGAAGCTTCAAAGCGAGCAATGCATACTGCTGTGTTTATTCTGACAGCTATTTTAGCTGCAACTGGTGCCACCAGGTATGGAAGTCACTGCTTAGTTTCTTTGATCAAGTATCATGGACACTGGGTGCATCAATGTATGATAGTTACCATCTCAGATCTGCCAATATTGGTATCGTCGTTGCTATTGGTTCATTTGGCCTGCTTATTGGATGGATATTGGAATTCTCTACCGCACGAAGATTTGTATGCTGCTCGTGGCGAATTAACCTCAATGTGCCCCATAGGTGTGCTTGCATTCATAGTTTCATGAATATATGTCAGCAGCTAATTTGTGTATCCTCTGTATCTTAATTTCACATGCACACATCACGCTAACACTGTTGTGTTTAGGTTATAGCAATCACGTCTCCATTATTTCCTTTGGTTGGCTGATGCATTTTTCCTATTGCTGTTCTTTCTTGCAGATGGCCAAACCTCGCGGCTTTGTTCTGGAATACTCTGGAGATGCTGAACAAGCGGTTCCGTTGGCTGTATTTACTTTTTGGTTTCATCACATTATCTTTTGCAGCTTTAAGCTGGAAGCTAGAATCAAATAGTAGCTATTGGATTTGGCACAGGTATGGAATCATTTCTTCAGTATTGAAAATGCTACATCATGTATTTTTTGTACAAGTTGTACTAAAGCTGCGACGAGTAATATGGATTGGTGGCAGTACTAAGTTTTGCAAGAGCACATTTTGTAGCATGATGTATATCATCTTGAAGCACAAAAAATACATTTTGAATATAGAGCGAACGCACTCAGTTGAAGAAAGTCTGCTTTTGTACCAGCACATTTGATGTATATTCTTATCCTTACTATGAACGAACTAAGGTGAAAATTGTTTTCTCTGCAGTATGTGGCACATAACTATCTACACATCTTCATTCTTCTTCTTATGTTCAATGCGTGTCAACACTACGAATCATAGTCCGGAGACAACCTATGAGTTGACAAGGCAAGATACCTTGCCAACGACAGAGTCAAGTCAGACCTAAGGAATATCGGGAGAACTGTACTCCATACCTTCTGGTGGTAAACTAGAGATCCATGGACAAAGGTCTTATCTTACTACAGCGAAGAGCTTGATACCAGATTCTTTCTGGCAGGATATGCATGTGCAAGCCTCATTATACCGTAAATTTGCACGTATATATATATATGGCTTCCTTGCAATTTGGGATGTAACGCACAGTTATTTGAGGGATATTGGGACTACACATGTAAATTGGTTGTCACCTGCATCACATAATAATTGTAGATAGCATGGTGCAGGGAAAACATTGATTAGGAACTAGGCAGATCACTCGATTGGGTGTCACAGCTAGTCGGATGATATAGGTGGAAAACAAGTAGGGAAGGTTACCCAGGTTCATGCACTCTCGGTGGATGTAAAACTCTACTTCATGCTTGATTGTATTGATAGATGGGGTGTACAAAGTACAGGGATGATCTTGGGGTGTGTTTGATTGGCGAACCAAATGCATTGTAATGAAATGGTTCCATTCCAGTGGAACGGGTCAGTTTCATTCTAGTGTTTGGTAGTAGGCAAAAAGTACAATGGGTTGGTTTCGCTCCTGTATTTGGTTAAAGAGTTGTAATGAAAAGTAGAAAGCATAAAATTTGAATTTTTGTTTGTATTTTCAAGACAAATAATGTAATGTTAGCTTGTCCCAAATTAATTGTCTTGGATTTGTGTAGACATGGATGTATCTAACACTATTTGTATTTAGACAAATTTAAGACAATTAATTCGGGACAAAGGGAATATATACGTTGACAAGCATGACACGTTATGGGAACGTTGCATGAAAAACAAACAAAAAATCCTATGAAACACCTAAGATTAAAAAATCCTATGAAACACCTAAGATTTGATCTATGAAGATGCTAGTGTCATGTTCAATATGCAATCCTATCCGAGAGGAACTCGAAGGTCCTACCAAGGATAGTCACATATTGAAACGCTTTTGCAAGGTGGATATCATTACATCGTGCCATTATATAATAGTTGGGAATATATACAAGGCATACATACGTCACATGAATACATCAAAAACTCATACATGAGAATTGAGAAGAACATTTAACTATGGATGAAATACAAACAAAAACTCAAACGACATCCGTCTTGCTAGCCCAGGCTGCTGACCAGGAATCTAACCCAAGACCGATGAAGAAGAAGAACACTTCAAAACAAGTAAACATCGCTTTCACGTCATGATCATCGCATTACCTGTACCTGCAACTGTTGTTGTAGTAATGTGTGAGTCACGAGGGCTCAACAATCCAATTACCATGGGTATCAAGACTAGCAAAACTTAATGGGTATGGAATGGATAAGTGATGAGGTTGCAGGAGCGCTAAGCATTGTTTGGTGGCTAACTTACGAATACAAGAGTAAGATGAGAAAGTACGCAAACGGTCGTAAACTAGTAATGATCAAGAAGTGATCTTGAACTACTTACGTTCAAATATAACCCCATCGTGTTCTCTTCTTGAACTCACTTGAAAAGAAACGATCGCGGTTACGCACGTGGTTGGTGTATTTTAATTGAGTTTAGTTCAAGTCCACTACAACCAGATATTAAAAATTTCCATCTGCCACATAATCGTGGGCACGACCCTCGAAAGTTTAAACCCTGCAGGGGTGTCCCAATTTAGCCCATGACAAGCTCACGATCCGCGGAGACAACCCTCCATCTCGGGACCCTCCGATCAGACTCGGAATCCCGGTGCACAAGACATTTTAACAATGGTAAAACAAGTCCAGCAAGACCTCCCGGTGTGCCGACACTTTGATAGTAGCCGCACGTATCTCGTCTCAAGCCATGACCGGATGAACACTACGTACAGCAGCCGAAAACCCCAGGTGAAGGGGTGGCACCGCAAGTGGCTCTGTTTTGGGACCAACACCATCAGCACCGCCCCCTTGTATTATGTGGAATTAAGAATCCTCATGTTGATGATGCCCTATGCCAGTTAATTATTTAATTCAATATTATTATGTTGGCAAATGTTAAAATCGATGTTGGGCCTTGCCGGAAGAGTTTTATTCAAAGCGAACTGTCAAGAGGGGCTCATAAACCCTCGCCGTGTTAGGGACGCAAAATCAAGGAACATAACACCGGTATGACGGAAACTAGGGCGGCAAGAGTGGAACAAAACACCAGGCAAAAGGCCGAGTCTTCCATCCTTTATCAAGTATATAGATGCATTAATTAAATAAGAGATATTGTGATATCCCATGATATCCATGTCTCAACATGGAACAACCTGCAACTAGCAACGCTATAAGAGGGGTTGAAAAAAGTGGTAACATAGCCAAACAACGGTTTGCTGGGGCGGTGGAAAAGGTTAGAGGTTGTTTCATGGCATATAGGGAGGCTTGTTAACAAGTGGTAGGTAGCGTGACATAGCGGTAGCATCAAGACAACTAGCATAGGAAAGATAGTAGTGAGATCCAAGGTAATGATCATCTTACCTGAAATCCCACTAGGAAGAAGACCGCGTCCATGAAGAAGACGAACCCACGTAGTCGAACGAATCCTCACGATCGCAACAAAACAGGAACTATCGAGAAGAATCACAACCGGAAAGAAGCAAACAACATGGTAAACACACAACACAAAACATGACAAGATGCTCAACCAAGTATGATGAATGACAAGGCTATATGATGCTACTCATGGCAAGAAATGATGCATACAAGAACAACACATCAAAGCAAGTTTAAATGAGGCCGGAATCAACATGTAACACTTTTGGAAACTCCCCATATGCAAATTTTGAGATTGGTCCAGATCTGAATAACACATAATGTTGAAGTTGTTAAACAACAAGTTAAAGTGCACCATGATGATCTACGCGTCTTTCTAGTCAAGTTACATACAAAGTTCATTTAATTTGGAGCTACGGCCTAGAAGATATGAGCAAAACAAGTTAAACATGGCATTGTTGCAAATGCAAGCAAAACACAATCACAAACACTCTAAAACATGGATGCAACATGGCATGATGAGACTACATGCAAAACCAAGAAAGTTACGTATAGAGCATGCTCCAAACGGAGCCACAGTTCAACACAAACACACGAAACAAGCTTAAAGGACAAGCTGTCCAAAACAGCAACTAGGCATCTTACAAGCATCATAACAACATGCTACAAGAACAAGATAGGCACAAACATGATATGCACTTAAAGTACAGATTACATGCTTCAATTATCATCAAGGTTCAGGTTCATAGGCATCAAGATTAATCCAACATGATCAATGCAACAAGCCACTTTATAACACAAATTATGACTTGGTGAAAAACTGGACTTACGTGTGAGCAGGAATAACATGTTGACATGTTGGAGGCATGGAACGATGAGGCTATAGTGAAAGAACATAACAAGAAAAAGCATGGCATTAAATTAAAGGTTAAACCTGGCAAAAAATGATTACTACGCATCTCCATATAACCTCTAGATCAATGACATTCATCAAGACAAGATTGCAAGTTATAACAGATTCTCAGACTTGGTGAAAAACAGAGTAAGGCTAAAAACAGATTCACGATGCACACTTTGAGACAACAAAAGTATATGCTACAGGAACATTTTATGGCATCAAAGAGCATGAAAAGCATGTACATGTCAAGCACTACAAAACATAAACAATGAGATATTGCTAGAAAACACTAGAACATGATCAAAACATCATGGCAAGATTGCAAATGATAACAGTTTCATAGACTTGGTGGAATTTACTGGACATGGCAGAAACAGCGATAAGTAGGCACTCGTTTACAAGATTGTGCAACTCACCACAAATCATATCATGGCATATGAATGTAACCAATAGCAAGAATACATAATTATGCAGCTACTCATGGCAAGAGCATGGTCATAGGATGCACATATCACTAGCCATTCACATGAAAAAATGAACTTACTATTAACAGACTGACAACAACATTATTTAGCAAATTGAGAGCATAGTGATGACAAGCTACAATACCCCATAATTGCAAACAAGGGCATTTATGGATAAAGCATAACAAAATCTACAAAACATCCTTACTGAGCATCTCCAGATTATGCATGGATTCACTAGTAGCATCAAGTTAACATGGCAACATAATATAGCAGGTTCAGACTTGGCAGAAATCATCGTCGCTGAAATCAGTAACAACAAGTGCTCTACTTTGCAAGCTTGTGCTAGTCACCACAGGGCACATCAAAATACATGGATTGCACCACTATAAATATGGCATGAATGTGCTCTTAAAACATGTTGACATGGTGCTCAAAAGAAAATAATACAAAATGATATGGAAAAGAAAAATAAGCAAGTTACAACAATCTTTAGGAGGTTATATCATTGCACTTTTGCAACAAGGATTAAGGCATGAATATAAATAGTAAAATGCATGCAGACAACACCATCATCTAGAGCGTTCAAAGATGAACATTTGTACATATTATGCACGCAAAACGGAGCAACATGCACAAAGTTACAAGCAATCAAAGATGCACACATAATGTTGAGAATCAGGGGCTTGGAAGAATTTCAACCTCGCGGAAAAGTGGACGAGGAGGTGTGGGACGAGGAGATCCGGGACGGAGACGACCATTTGTATCGGGAACCGGTGGATTTGGTCCACCTGACTAGATCTCGCCGGAGATGACGACGTGGCGGCGGCGGTGAGCCGAGGCGGCGGCTGCGAGCGGCGGCGGGGCGGCTGGCGCGGGCGCAGGCGGCGGAGGGCGCACGGACTAGGAGGGCCGCGGATGGGCTCGCGGGCCCACACGGTGCAACACGGTGGAGAGGGCGGCGGGGGTGACGTGGCGGCGGTTGTACCTGTCCGGTTGCCCGACAGACGTGTCTGGTGGCGGGAGGAGGAGGGAGGCTTGGGTTTGCCCGTGATTTGAGGAGGGGGAGGCTAATTTATAGGTAGAGGGAGCTAGGAGAGGGCTATTGAGGTGCGGTTTTCGCCCACACGATCGTGGTCCAATGACGAAGAGCATGGATGGGGTTTAGATGGGCTAGTGGGCTATTGTGGAGGGGTGCTAGGATGCAAAGAGAAAGGGGTCTGGCGGTTAACGTGGTTAACCGTTGGGGCATAAACGACCTCCAAATGGGACGAAATTTGACATGCGGTCTACTGGTGATATACCAAGACCACACGTCAACTCTCGGCCCATTCCAAGAACGTTTGTGGATGATTTGTGGTCACTCCATCAATATGCTGCATCATATTGATCAACATGAGAAGTTCAAAGCCATGGATCTTATTGTAGAAACTATCAAGAAGACAACTGCTGATCAGAAGAGGTCTTGTGGATTTCCCCTCATATTCAGGTTCTTATCAACTCCAAGGATGCAAACAAGAACTTTCTGCTAGATCGTGAGCATTTTCCACTTCGGCCAGAGCTTGAGGACAACACCGTCACTATGGATCCTGAAGGAAATATGCCCTAGAGGCAATAATAAAGTTGTTATTTATATTTCCTTATATCATGATAAATGTTTATTATTCATGCTAGAATTGTATTAACCGGAAACTTAGTACATGAGTGAATACATAGACAAAATGAGTGTCACTAGTATGCCTCTACTTGACTAGCTCATTAATCAAAGATGGTTAAGTTTCCTAGCCATGGACAAGAGTTGTCATTTGATGAACGGGATCACATCATTAGAGAATGATGTGATTGACTTGACCCATCCGTTAGCTTAGCTCTATGATCGTTTAGTTTATTGCTATTACTTTCTCCATAACTTATACGTGTTCCTATGACTATGAGATTATGCAACTCCCGAATATCGGAGGAACACTTAGTGTGCTATCAAACGTCACAACATAACTGGGTCACTATAAAGATGCTCTAAAGGTGTCCCGATGGTGTTTGTTGAGTTGGCATAGATCGAGATTAGGATTTGTCACTCCGTGTATCGGAGAGGTATCTCTGGGCCCTCTCGGTAATGCACATCACTATAAGCCTTGCAAGCAATGTGACAATGAGTTAGTTGCGGGATGATGCATTACAGAACGAGTAAAGAGACTTGCCGGTAACGAGATTGAACTAGGTAGAGATACCGACGATCGTATCTCGGGCAAGTAACATACCGATGACAAAGGGAACAATGTATGTTGTTATGCGGTTTGATCGATAAAGATATTCATAGAATATGTAGGAACCAATATGAGCATCCAGGTTCCGCTATTGGTTATTGACCGGAAGTGAGTCTCGGTCATGTCTACATAGTTCTCGAACCCGTAGGGCCCGCACGCTTAACGCTCGGTGATGATCGATATTACGAGTTTATGTGTTTTGATGTACCAAAGGTAGTTCGGAGTCCCGGATATGATCACGGACATGACGAGGAGTCTCAAAATGGTTGAGACATAAAGATCGATATATTGGAAGGCTATGTGTTGGACATCGGAATGGTTCCGGTGAGTTCGGGCATTTACCGGAGTACTGGGGGGTTACCAGAACCCCCTTGGGAGTGTATGGGCCTTATTGGGCCTAAGTGGGAGAGAGGAGGAGGCGGCCAAGGTGGAGGGTGCGCCCCCAAGCCCAATCTGAACTGGGTGGGGGGCCGCCCCCCTTTCCTTCCCTCTCTCTCCCCCTTCCTTCCTCTCCTACTCCAACTAGGGAAGGGGGAATCCTACTCCCACGTGTAGTAGGTAGGGATGGCAATGGGTCGGGTTTGGGGCGGGTGGAGCTGGTCCAAATCCAACCCATGACTCATCTTCCTACCCTCTGCCCATCCACCAAATTATCCATGGGCACAACTTGTGCCCATGCCCAAACCCGCTGGATACCCACATACCTATGGAGCTCCATGGGCATAGAAAAGTCAGCATGAAGCCTTCCCAAAGATCAAATTAGTTCATTGTCATTCACTCACAAATGAAAACATAAGCTACATGCATAAGTAGGCAACAAGTAATACGATGAGTCCTTATGTATGACATACAAGAGGTTGATTCTGCAACATATAGCTTATGGCACCAGTTGCATATTGCCTGCCATTTCCCATTGATTCGCTCTTTCTACTATCACTGGCATATGGCCTCACATGTCATACGGGTATCCATTGGATATCCATGGAGCACAAACTATAACTGTGCCCAACCCAGCTGTTCGTGGGTATCCATATCCACGGACCCATGGACAGAAATGTGCTCCATACCCTTGCCCAACCGGGTGATCCATGGATAAAATTGCCATCCCTAGTAGTAGGAATCCCCCCTTGGGCGTGCCATGAGAGGGCCAGCCCTCCCCCTCCTCCACTCCTTTATATACGGGGGAGGGGGGCACCCCATAGACACATAAGTTGATTGTTTAGCCGTGTGCGGTGCCCCCTCCATAGATTTCCACCTCGGTCATATTATTGTAGTGCTTAGGCGAAGCTCTACGTCGATAACTTCATCATCACCGTCATCATGCCGTCGTGCTGACGAAACTCTCCCTCGACCTCAGCTGGATCTAGAGTCCGTGGGACGTCACCGAGCTGAACGTGTGCAGATTGTGGAGGTGCCGTACCTTCGGTGCTAGGATCGGTCGGATCGTGAAGACGTACAACTACATCAACCGCGTTGTCATAACACTTCCGCTTTCGGTCTACGAGGGTACGTGGAGAACACTCTCCCCTCTCGTTGCTATGCATCACCTAGTTGGATCTTGCGTGTGCGTAGGATTTTTTTTGAAATTACTACGTTCCCCAACAGTGGCATCCGAGCCAGGACTATGCGTAGATGTTATATGCACGAGTAGAACACAGCGGAGTTGTGGGCGTGAGTATATACATATTGCTTGCCATCACTAGTTGATTCTTGATTTAGCGGTATTGTTGGATGAAGCGGCTCAGACCGACATTACACGTACGCTTACGCAAGACTGGTTCTACCGACGTGCTTCACACACAGGTGGCTAGTGGGTGTCTGTTTCTCCAATTTTAGTTGAATCAGTTTCAATGAACATGGTTCTTTCTGAAGATCAAAAAGCAATCACTATACTACGTTGTGGTTTTTGATGGGTAGGTAAGAACGGTTCTTGCTAGAAGCCCGTAGCAGCCACGTAAAACTTGCAACAACAAAGTAGAGGACGTCTAACTTGTTTTTGCAGGGCATGTTGTGATGTGATATGGTCAAGACGTGATTATATAAATTGTTGTATGAGATGATCATGTTTTGTAACACAATTATCGGCAACTCGCAGGAGCCATATGGTTGTCGCTTTATTGTATGAAATGCAATCGCCATGTAATTGATTTACTTTATCACTAAGCGGTAGCGATAGTCGTAGAAGAAATAGTTGGCAAGATGACAACGATGCTATGATGGAGATCAAGGTGTTAAGCCAGTGACGATGGTGATCATGACGGTGCTTTGGAGATGGAGATCAAAGGCACAAGATGATGATGGCCATATCATATCACTTATATTTGATTGCATGTGATGTTTATCCTTTATGCATCTTATTTTGCTTAGTTTGGCGGTAGCATTATAAGATGATCTCTCACTAAATTTCAAGGTACAAGTGTTCTCCCTGAGTATGCACCGTTGCTACAGTTCGTCGTGCCGAGACACCACGTGATGATCGGGTGTGATAAGCTCTACGTTCACACACAACGGGTGCAAGCCAGTTTTGCACATGCAGAATACTCAGGTTGAACTTGACGAGCCTAGCATATGTAGATATGGCCTTGGAACAATGAGACTGAAAGGTCGAGTGTGAATCATATAGTAGATATGATCAACATAGTGATGTTCACCATTGAAAACTACTCCATCTCACGTGATGATCGGACATGGTTTAGTTGATATGGATCACGTGATCACTTAGATGATTAGAGGGATGTCTATCTAAGTGGGAGTTCTTAAGTAATATGATTAATTGAACTTTAATTTATCATGAACTTAGTACCTGATAGTATTTTGGATGTCTATGTTGTTGTACATAGATGGCCCGTGCTGTTGTTCTGTTGAATTTTAATGCGTTCCTAGAGAAAGCTAAGTTGAAAGATGATGATAGCAATTACACGGACTGGGTCCGTAACTTGAGGATTATCCTCATTGCCGCACAGAAGAATTACGTCCTGGAAGCACCGCTAGACGACAAAGCCGCTGCAGGAGCAACACCAGATGTTATGAACGTCTGGCAGAGCAAAGCTGATGACTACTCAATAGTTCAGTGTGCCATGCTTTATGGCTTAGAACTGGGACTTCAACGGCGTTTTGAACGTCATCGAGCATATGAGATGTTCCAGGAGTTGAAGTTAATATTTCAAGCAAATGCCCGGATTGAGAGATATGAAGTCTCCAATAAGTTCTACTGCTGCAAAATGGAGGAGAATAGTTTTGTCAGTGAACATATACTCAGAATGTCTGGGTACCACAACCATTTGACTCGGCTGGGAGTTAATCTTCCTGATGATAGTGTCATTGACAAACTTCTTCAATCACTACCACCAAGCTACAAGAGCTTCATGATGAACTATAATATGCAAGGGATGGATAAGACAATTCCTGAGCTCTTTGCAATACTAAAGGCCGCGGAGGTAGAAATCAAGAAGGAGCATCAAGTGTTGATGGTCAACAAGACCACTAGTTTCAAGAAGAAGGGCAAAGGGAAGAAGGGGAACTTCAAGAAGAACAGCAAGCAAGTTGCTGCTCAAGTGAATAAGCCCAAGTCTGGACCTAAGCCTGAGACTGAATGCTTCTACTGGAAAGGGACTGGTCACTGGAAGCGGAACTGCCCCAAGTATTTGGCGGATTAGAAGGATGGCAAAGTGAAAGGTATATTTGATATACATGTTATTGATGTGTACCTTACTAATGCTCGCAGTAGCGCTTCGGTATTTGATACTGGTTCTGTTGCTAATATTTGCAACTCGAAACAGGGGCTACAGATTGAGCGAAGATTGGCTAAGGACGAGGCGACGATGCGCGTGGGAAATGGTTCCAAAGTCGATGTGATCGTCGTCGACACGCTACCTCTACATCTACCTTCGGGATTAGTATTAGACCTGAATAATTGTTATTTGGTGCCAGCGTTAAGCATGAACATTATATTTGGATCTTGTTTGATGCGAGACGATTATTCATTTAAACTAGAGAATAATGGTTGTTCTATTTATATGAGTAATATCTTTTATGGTCGTGCACCCTTGATGAGTGGTCTACTTTTACTAAATCTCAATATTAGTGATACACATATTCATAGTATTGAAGCCAAAAGATATAAGTTTAATAATGATAGTGCAACTTATTTGTTGCACTGACGTTTAGGTCATATTGGTGTAAACGCATGAAGAAACTCCATGCTGATGGACTTTTGGAATCACTTGATTATAAATCACTTGATGCCAGCGAACCATGGCTCATGGGCAAGATGACTTAAACTCCATTCTCCGGAACAATGGAACGAGCAACAGACTTATTGGAAATAATACATACTGATGTATGCGGTCCAATGAGTGTTGATGATCGTGGCGGGTATTGTTATTTTATGATGTTCACTGATGATTTGAGCATATATGGGTATATATACTTGATGAAGCATAAGTCTGAAACATTTGAAAAGTTCAAAGAATTTCAGAGTGAAGTGGAAAATCATCGTAACAAGAAAATTAAGTTTCTACGATCTGATCGTGGAGGTGAATATTTGAGTTATGAGTTTGGTCTTCATTTGAAACAATGCGGAATAGTTTCGCAACTCACGCCACCTGGAACACCACAACGTAATGGTGTGTCCGAATGTCGTAACCGCACTTTATTAGAAATGGCGCGGTCTATGATGTCTCTTAATAATTTACCACTATCGTTTTGGGGTTATGCTTTAGAGACGGCTGCATTCACGTTAAATAGGGCACCATCGAAATCCGTTGAGACGACACCTTATGAACTATGGTTTGGCAAGAAACCCAAGTTGTCGTTTCTTAAAGTTTGGGACTGCGATGCTTATGTGAAAAAGCTTCAACCTGATAAGCTCCAATCCAAATCAGAGAAATGTGTCTTCATAGGATACCCAAAGGAGACTATTGGGTACACCTTCTATCACAGATCCAAAGGCAAGATATTAGTTGCTAAGAATGGATCCTTTCTAGAGAAGGAGTTTTTCTCGAAAGAATGTAACATCCCAAATTTTCAATTTGGAATTGTATACATTAGATCATCAATGCATATCATATTTTATTTGCTTTTGGTTTCGGTCCTAGAAATCCTAAGCAACTCAAGGACCCACACAGAGAGTTGGGGATTTCGTTATTATCATATTTGAGTTTTGTCAAAAATTGAGAATAGGATCATTTGATTTTTATTTATTTTATCATCAATAATTTCTATTACAAAATTATGAGAGAGGGAATAAAATGACTTTCCCAAAATAAAGAAATATTGAGGATTTAATAAAGAAATCAAATAAGATTTTATTTCGGAGTTTTTCGTTATTTCATTTTTTATTTTTAGATCGTTTTTTTCGGTTTAGGTTAATTAGCGAGCGTTCGCTCGTTCGTTCGTTTTAACGAACGTTATCATCGTTTAGATCATACCTTTTCTACTACTCAGTTTTATTGCATTAGATCAAATCCTCAGACATTGCATGATTAGGATCTAATTAAATTGTGGGATGGGAAGTAGTTGAGGTAGTACCTATTACCTGTTTATTATCAAAACCTTTGGGAGTTACTTCTACGTTCGCTTACCATTGCTATGCTATGCTAGTAGACGTGGATTGGGTGAGTGATATCCATGACAGATGTGAGTATTGTTAATTAATGGTTTATCTAAGGTGGCAACTTAAACACACATCTGGGTGGATTGAGGTACCTGGGTATTCCAGCATTGCCTGTTTTCTTTTGGACCGCCACCCAGGCTCAAAGGGATCATGAGATTATTCATGTTAGAAACTTCTGTGTGCAGCCACAAGCTATTATGGGCTCTAGCATAGTTGACTAAGTCGTGCGAACTCTTACAGTGGTAGACTAGCAGATGTAGGGGATGTAGGTGGTACTGTCTACCCGATCGTAAGGTGCTAGCACTTCTGAAAGACTATGTCTCGGTCATCCGTTTCTCAAACACCGTGCAGTGCGAGATATCCAATGGAGGAGATCGATTCTTGTGGGGAAAAGTGCGCAAACCTCTGCAGAGTGTATAAACTAATCATGGTTAGCCGTGTCCCCGGTTATGGACATCTTGAGTATCTAGTACTTGGATTATCATGTGAATCTCAGCATGTTACTATAAAATTAAGTTTGATGGGTTTGTTTAATGATGTTTAATTGGGATTGAGAATGCTGTCAACCATTCTCAATGTTTAACAACCACCATGATAGTTAAATAAATTAATTCCTTTGCAGTAGGGAAAAATTGGCTTTTCACAAAACTGTAACCATAGAGCTTTCCACCAGCCAAATATGCATATAGAATAGTTGTTTCATTCCATTACTCTCTATGTGTTACATTGTCAGCATATTCCATGTGCTGACCCGTTTTCGGGCTGCAACGTTAATGTTGCAGACTTTTCAAACGACGATTAAGGAGTTTTAGGTCATGGTTCTATACTCAGTGATGCCATTGGAGTTGATGGACTCACTTATCTTCCAAGCCTTCCACTGTTATAGTTATTAGATGGCCTTAAGCCATATTTATTGTAATAAGTTCTCTTTTGAGACACTCGATGTAATAAGTGTGTGATTGCTACTCTGTTATAAATCCTTCAAGTACTGTGTGGTGTCAGCATTACTGATCCAGGGATGACACCGGAGCACAGAGATTGGACCGTTTGAGGTCTGGTCGCTACAGAGATGGTATCAGAGCACATGCTGACTATAGGACACGACCACTAAGCTAAAGACCTATATCACTATCTACTCTCTTCTCTTCTGATTCCTCATCTTTTCTACTCTTTTAGGATGGCGGATGCAAGGAACAAGTTCACGCAACCGGATGAAGATACACCCTTTGGACGTCACTTGAAGGAAGTCACTAGATACCTGAACATAGGAGTACCAAGCTTCACCGGAACCTACAATGCCACTTTACCTGAAGAAGAGCGCTGGATGATTCAAGTTCAAGTTCCAGGAAGGACGTTCATGCCAGTCACCGAGCCCATAGAGTTTTCTTTTGATGCACCAACTTGGAGTCTAGGAAAGAGCATGGCAGCTCACATCGCCATGGGACGCATTGGAGAAGTCTACCGCAATGATCTCAAGGATACTATCTACCGGATTTGTGGACGCCGAGATGAGCACTTGGAGATGATCAGCACCAGGAAAGACAGATCAGTTGTAGCTTTTATCCAGGAGTTAAACCAGCACATTCGACGACAGGAGAACCAGATGTGCGCCGACATGATAGACCTGAAGAAGGCAAGGACAAGAATCAAGGAACTGGAGGAAGAACTCAAGGCTACACTTGAAGATTATGAAGAAGAAATTGAAGTATTAGTGGACAAGAATGCCGACCTAACAATGAAGATCGGGATATTTATGGGAGGCCCTACACCAGTAGATGAAGACGAAGAACCCAAGGAGATTCGCCGGAAAGACTACATCATCATCGACGACACCGACTCGGATCCAGATGATAGCGATGATGACTAAGTTGATGAAGCCGGGGCAGATATCATGGAGTCTGCAACCAAAGAATATTTCTAGTAGACCACCTCATCAGCAGTAGTAGTCCACCATGTAAATATTATAGTCCGAGCACTTTTGCGATAGTTAGATCGATTGTATGCCCTTGTTTGATTGAATGAATGAAGTGAATTGTTTGCTTTTGCCTCATGTGCATATGGGTAGTGTTTTCTCTTTAGACCCCCTCTATTCTTAAATCGCATCTTTTCTAAACCCTCAGATGCCTCCGAGACGTGACCCCGGTTTTACCTTTCCACTGGAGCTCACTCAG
This sequence comes from Triticum aestivum, assembly GCF_018294505.1. Taxonomy (NCBI): domain Eukaryota; kingdom Viridiplantae; phylum Streptophyta; class Magnoliopsida; order Poales; family Poaceae; genus Triticum; species Triticum aestivum. Next base: position 243,856,339 of record NC_057794.1, read on the forward strand.
TTGATCCAGCAGCAGAACACATTGATGCAGTTGCTAGTCCAGAATCAGAATCAGGGGAACAACAACAAGAACCCACCACCACCACCACCACCTGTTGATCATTTAGCCCATTTTCTTAGGCTGAATCCGCCGGTGTTTTCCAGTAGCACCGAGCCAATAGTAGCAGATGAATGGCTCCGCAAGACAGCTAGAGAGTTGACCACAACAGGATGCACGGATGCGGAGAAGGTGAAGTTTGCCGCACATCAGCTTGAAGGACCCACAGCATCATGGTGGGAGAATTTCACAGCCACTTTCCCTGTCGACACTATCACATGGGACCAGTTTCAGCAGGCTTTTCGAACTGCCCATGTTTCAGCAGGAGCTATGGCCTTGAAGAAGCGAGAGTTTCACAACTTGCACCAAGGAGGACGGACAGTTGGCCAGTATGTGGAGGACTTTAGTAAATTAGCACGTTATGCCCCAGATGATGTTGCTATGGATGCAGCTAAGCAGGAGAAGTTTCTGGAAGGACTGAATGATGATTTGAGCATGCAGTTGATGGTAGCAACCTTCAACAACTACCAGGAGTTGGTAGATCGTGCTCTTATGATTGAAGGGAAGCAGCAGCAAATTGAAAATCTCAAGAGGAAGTATTCACAAGGAAAGTACAATTCAGGAGCTCAGCAGAAGCCATGATTTACCCCTAGACCGGGAGGACATTTTCAGCATACCCATGGAGGAGGTAGCTCGCACAATCACAATGGCCCCAAAAATGGTAATGGGAATGGAGGAAGCAATGGCCAGAACCGCATCAACCCATCAACCCAAGCCCTTAGGTCACCCATGTTAGTAACCTCGCCTGGAGCAGAATATATGGCTAGTCTATGGTGTGATCGGTTACCATTAAGGATTGGTAACTATGTTTTTCCCTCAGACCTAATAGTATTGGAATCCCAAGGATCGGATGTGATATTAGGCATGGATTAGTTATCAAAGTATGAGGGGAATATTGAATGTGCTAGTAAGTCAATTTTGGTTACCACCCCAGAAGGGAAAAGGATCAAGTATGTATCCCGACATGTGCCAAAGAGGACTCAAGTAAATTGCTTAACAGGAGTTGTGCAGGAGGAAGTACCAGTGGTAAAGGAATTCCCTGATGTATTTCCAGAGGAGTTGCCAGGCATGCCACCGGATAGAGATATTGAGTTTTTGATTGAGCTATTGCCAGGCACAGGGCCAATATTGAAGAGACCATACAGGATGCCTGCAAAGGATTTGGTGGAAACTAAGAAGCAAATTAAGGAGTTACTGGATAAAGGTTATATTCGCCCAAGTTCTTCACCTTGGGGATCGCCAGTACTTCTAGTGGAGAAGAAGGATGGATCGTTAAGGATGGTTGTCGATTATCGAGGATTTAATGAAGTAACAATCAAGAACAAGTACCCACTACCGATGATCAATGATCTGTTTGATTGATTGCAAGGAGCTAAGGTATTTTCCAAGATCGATCTGCGATCAGGATACCACCAGTTGAAGATTCGGGAACAGGATATACCCAAGACGGCTTTTACCACCAGGTATGGGCTGTACGAGTATACCGTTATGTCATTTGGTCTGACTAACGCACCTGCATATTTTATGAACATGATGAACAAAGTGTTTATATAGTTCTTGGATAAGTTCGTCATAGTGTTCATTGATGATATCCTGGTTTACTCAAAGAATGAAGAGGAGCATAAGGAACATTTGCGTTTGGTTCTTGGAAAGCTCAAGAAACATCAACTATATGCCAAGTTTAGCAAATGTGAGTTTTGGTTGAAGGAAGTAGGATTCCTCGGACACGTTATATCCGGAGAAGGAATAGCAGTTGACCCCACAAAGGTTATCACTGTGACCAATTGGGAAGCACCAACAACAATTGGAGAGATCCGGAGTTTTCTTGGACTCGCAGGATACTACCGGAGATTTATAGAGAATTTCTCAAAGATTGCGAAGCCTATGACAGAGTTGTTGAAGAAGGATACCAAGTTCATATGGACGGAGGAATGTGAGGCTAGTTTCCAGGATTTGAAGAAACGTTTGGTTACTTCACCAGTGTTGATTTTGCCAGACCAGACCAAGGATTATGAGGTGTATTGCGACGCTTCATGTCGAGGACTTGGAGCAGTGCTTATGCAGGAAGGGAGAGTTGTTTCATATGCCTCACAACAGCTTAAGCCTCATGAGTTGAATTATGCTACGCATGATTTGGAGTTAGCAGCCGTAGTGCATGCACTGAAGACTTGGAGACATTTTCTGATTGGAAACCATTGCGAGGTGTATACGGATCATAAGAGTTTGAAGTATATTTTCACACAGAAGGAGTTGAATCTCAGACAAAGGAGATGGTTGGAGCTCATCAAGGATTATGATATGAAATTGCATTATCACCCCGGAAAGGCTAATGTAGTAGCCGACGCATTAAGCCGTAAGAGTCATGTCAACACCCTAATGATGGGAGAATTACCAAGGGAGTTAGTCGAAAATCTTCGAGAGTTATGTTTAGAAATAGTCCCGAGAGGCTATGTAGCAGCATTGGAGATTTAGTCTACATTGATGGATAAAATCAGAGAAGCCCAAAGGAGGGACAAGGAGATTGCTTCTATTAAGGAGAAACTTAGCAAGGGAAAGGCTAAGGGATTTCGTGAGGACGAGCACGATACCTTATGGTTTGAAGACCGTGTCTATGTACCAAATGATCCGGAGATTAGAAAGCTAATTCTGCAAGAGGCCCATGATTCACCATATTCGATTCACCCAGGAAATACCAAGATGTATTTGGATTTGAAGGATATTTTTTGGTGGACCGGAATGAAGAAGGATATTGCGGAGTACGTAGCAGTTTGTGATGTATGTCAGAGAGTGAAGGCAGAGCATCAGAAGCCAGCAGGATTGCTACAACCATTACCGATACCCGAATGGAAGTGGGATAAGCTAGGCATGGATTTTATTACAGGATTGCCTAGAACACATTCAGGCTATGACTCAATATGGGTTGTAGTCGATCGTTTGACAAAGGTAGCTCATTTCATTCCAGTGAAGACTACCTATACCAATGCAAAGTTAGCAAAGATATACATGACCAGGATCGTATGTCTGATGGAGTTCCAAGGAGTATCGTATCAGATAGAGGAACCTAGTTTACCTCAAAGTTCTGGAAGCAGTTGCACGAAACTTTGGGAACCAGGCTAGAATTCAGTACAACTTTTCATCCACAGATAGATGGACAGACCGAGAGAGTCAACCAGATTTTGGAGGATATGCTGAGAGCTTGTGCGCTAGATTACGGATCTAGTTGGGACGACAATTTGCCATATGCAGAGTTCTCTTACAACAACAGTTATCAAGCCAGTTTGAAGATGGCCCCTTTCGAAGCCTTGTACGGAAGAAGGTGCAGGACACCGTTGTCGTGGGATGAAGTTGGAAACCGCCAGTTGTTTGGACCTGACTTGATTAAGGAGTCTGAACAGAAGGTGAAATTGATTCGCGATAGGCTCAAGATAGCCCAGTCCAGACAGAAGAGTTATGCAGATTCTAAACGCAAGGAGACAGTTTACGAAGTTGGAGATAGAGCTTATCTTCGAGTATCACCACTTCGGGGAACAAAGCGTTTTGGTGTTAAAGGAAAGTTAGCGCCACGATTTGTAGGACCATACCGAGTATTGGAACGTATGGGAGAAGTGGCCTACAAGTTGGAATTGCCCGAAGGATTGTCAGGAGTTCATGATGTGTTCCACGTTTCTCAGTTGAAGAAGTGCCACGCGGAGATGGCTGACATACCGTTGAGGGATACAGTGCCATTGGAAGCAATTCAGTTGGATAAACAATTTGACCTATGAGGAGAAACCAATTAAGATTCTTGAGTTTGCCAGCCGAGTCACTCGCAGCAAGGTTATCAAGTTTTGTAAGGTTCAGTGGAGCCACACACGGAGGACGAAGCCACCTGGGAACGAGGGGAAGATTTGCTCAAGGACCACCCTCACCTATTTTCTAGCCAACCCGAATCTCGAGGGCGAGATTCATCTTAAGGGGGGTAGGTTTGTAACATCCTAAATTTTCAATTTGGAATGTTATACATTGGATCATCAATGCATATCATATTTTATTTGCTTTTGGTTTCAATCCTAGAAATCCTAAGCAACTCAAGGACCCACGGAGAGAGTTGGGGATTTCGTTATTATCATATTTGAGTTTTCTCAAAAATTGAGAATAGGATCATTTGATTTTTATTTATTTTATCATCAATAATTTCTATTACAAAATTATGAGAGAGGGAATAAAATGACTTTCCGAAAATAAAGAAATATTGAGGATTTAATAAAGAAATCAAATAAGATTTTATTTCGGAGTTTTTCGTTATTTTATTTGAATTTAGGAAAAATATGTGTTTTCAAAACTGCATTTAGGCCCCAAATAAATGTTCACTTTGCCTGACTTGATTTTAGAAGTCGGGGAAAATTTATTTTGGGATTTTTGGAGTCTGTTTAGTATTTCTTTTTATTTTTCTTCTGCGCGTAATTATTTAAAAAAACGCGCACCGACCTAACCTGGCCGTGTCCGCCTGGGACTCTGGCCTGGCAGGCTTTATAAGCCGGGGCAGCCTACCCGAGCCAAACCCTAGCCCCGCGCCCCAAACCCTAGCGCCGCAGCCCGCCCGCGCCCGACCCCGCCGCCGCCGCCGCCCGCCGTCGCCGGAGCCGCCTCGCTGACCCGCCGCCCGAGGTTCGCCTCGTAACCTGCATCGCCGGTTTTTTTTAAAAAACGATCGGTTTACCGTCGGTTTTTTAGTTTCATTTTTTTATTTTTAGATCGTTTTTTTCGGTTTAGGTTAATTAGCGAGCGTTCGCTCGTTCATTCGTTTTAACGAACATTATCATCGTTTAGATCATACCTTTTCTACTACCCAGTTTTATTGCATTAGATCAAATCCTCAGACATTGCATGATTAGGATCTAATTAAATTGTGGGATGGGAAGTAGTTGAGGTAGTACCTATTACCCGTTTATTATCAAAACCTTTGGGAGTTACTTCTACGTTCGCTTACCATTGCTATGCTATGCTAGTAGACGTGGATTGGGTGAGTGATATCCATGACAGATGTGAGTATTGTTAATTAATGGTTTATCTAAGGTGGCAACTTAAACACACATCTGGGTGGATTGAGGTACCTGGGTATTCCAGCATTGCCTGTTTTCTTTTGGACTGCCACCCAGGCTCAAAGGGATCATGAGATTATTCATGCTAGAAACTTCCGTGTGCAGCCACAAGCTATTATGGGCTCTAGCATAGTTGACTAAGTCGTGCGAACTCTTACAGTGGTAGACTAACAGATGTAGGGGATGTAGGTGGTACGGTCTACCCGATCGTAAGGTGCTAGCACTTCTAAAAGACTATGTCTCGGTCATCCGTTTCTCAAACACCGTGCAGTGCGAGATATCCAACGGAGGAGATCGAGTCTTGTGGGGAAAAGTGCGCAAACCTCTGCAGAGTGTATAAACTAATCATGGTTAGCCGTGTCCCCGGTTATGGACATCTTGAGTATCTAGTACTTGGATTATCATGTGAATCTCAGCATGTTACTATAAAATTAAGTTTGATGGGTTTGTTTAATGATGTTTAATTGGGATTGAGAATGCTGTCAACCATTCTCAATGTTTAACAACCACCATGATAGTTAAATAAATTAATTCCTTTGTAGTAGGGAAAAATTGGCTTTTCGCAAAACTGTAACCATAGAGCTTTCCACCAGCCAAATATGCATATAGAATAGCTGTTTCATTCCATTACTCTCTATGTGTTACATTGCCAGCATATTCCATGTGCTGACCCGTTTTCGGGCTGCAACATTAATGTTGCAAACTTTTCAGACGACGATTAAGGAGTTTTAGGTCGTGGTTCTATACTCAGTGATGCCGTTGGAGTTGATGGACTCACCTATGTTCCAAGCCTTCCGCTGTTATAGTTATTAGATGGCCTTAAGCCATATTTATTGTAATAAGTTCTCTTTTGAGACACTCGATGTAATAAGTGTGTGATTGCTACTGTGTTATAAATCCTTCAAGTACTGTGTGGTGTCAGCATTACTGATCCAGGGATGACACCGGAGCACAGAGATTGGACCGTTTGAGGTCTGGTCGCTACAAAGAAGTGAGTGGGAGGAAAGTAGAACTTGACGAGGTAATTCTACCTACTCCCTTATTGGAAAGTAGTTCATCACAGAAATCAGTTACAGTGATTCCTACACCAGTAAGTGAGGAAGCTAATGATGATGATCATGAAGCTTCTGATCAAGTTACTACTGAACCTCGTAGGTTAACAAGAGTAAGATCCGCACCAGAGTGGTAAGGTAATCCTGTTCTGTAAGTCATGTTACTTGACCATGACGAACCTACGAATTATGAGGAAGCGTTGGTGAGCCCAGATTCTGCAAAATGGCTTGAGGACATGAAATCTGAGATGGGATCCATGTATGAGAAGAAAGTGTGGACTTTGGTTGACTTGCCCGATGATCGGCAAGCCATAGAGAATAAATGGATCTTCAAGAAGAAGACTGACGCTGACGGTAATATTACTGTCTACAAAGCTTGACTTGTTGCGAAAGGTTTTCGAGTTGACTACGATGAGACCTTCTCACCCGTAGCGATGCTTAAGTCCGTCCGAATCATGTTAGCAATTGCCGCATTTTATGATTATGAAATTTAGCAAATGGATGTCAAAACTGCATTCCTTAATGGATATCTTAAAGAAGAGTTGTATATGATGCAACCAGAAGGTTTTGTCGATCCAAAAGGTGCTAACAAAGTGTGCAAGCTCCAGCGATCCATTTATGGATTGGTGCAAGCTTCTCGGAGTTGGAATATAGGCTTTGATAGTGTGATCAAATCATATGGTTTTATACACAATATTGTTGATCAGAAATGATATTGAATTTCTGAATAGCATAAAAGGATACTTGAATAAGAATTTTTCAATGAAAGACCTTGGTGAAGCTACTTATATATTGGGCATCAAGATCTATAGAGATAGATCAAGACGCTTAATTGGACTTTCACAAAGCACATACCTTGATAAAGTTTTGAAGAAGTTCAAAATGGATCAAGCAAAGAAAGGGTTCTTGCCCGTGTTACAAGGTGTGAAGTTGAGTCAGACTGAATTCCCGACCACTGCAGAAGATAGAGAGAAAATGGAAGTCATTCCCTATGCTTCAGCCATAGGTTCTATCATGTATGCAATGCTGTGTACCAGACCTGATGTGTGCCTTGCTATTAGTTTAGCAGGGAGGTGCCAAAGTAATCCAGGAGTGGATCACTTGACAATGGTCAAGAATATCTTGAAATACCTGAAAAGGACTAGGGATATGTTTCTCGTTTATGGAGGTGACAAAGAGCTCGTCGTAAACGGTTACGTCGATGCAAGCTTTGACACTGATCCGGATGACTCTAAGTCACAAACCGGATACATATTTTTATTGAATGGTGGTGCTGTCAGTTGCTGCAGTTCCAAGAATATTATCGTGGCGGGATCTACATGTGAAGCGGAGTACACAGCTATTTTGGAAGCAGCAAATGAAGGAGTCTGGATGAAGGAGTTCATATCCGATCTAGGTGTCATACCTAGTGCATCAGGTCCAATGAAAATCTTTTGTGACAATACTGGTGCAATTGCCTTGGCAAAGGAATCCAAATTTCACAATAGAACCAACCACATCAAAAGACGCTTCAATTCAATCCGCGATCAAGTCAAGGAGGGAGATATAGATATTTTCAAGATACATATGGACCTGAATGTTGCAGACCCGTTAACTAAGCCTCTCTCACGAGCAAAACATGATCAACACCAAGACTCCATGGGTGTTAGAATCATTACTATGTAATCTAGATTATTGACTCTAGTGCAAGTGGGAGACTAAAGGAAATATGCCCTAGAGGCAATAATAAAGTTTTTATTTATATTTCCTTATATCATGATAAATGTTTATTATTCATGCTAGAATTGTATTAACCGGAAACTTAGTACATGTGTGAATTCATAGACAAAATGAGTGTCACTAGTATGCCTCTACTTGACTAGCTCATTAATCAAAGATGGTTAAGTTTCCTAGCCATGGACAAGAGTTGTCATTTGATGAATGGGATCACATCATTAGAGAATGATGTGATTGACTTGACCCATCCGTTAGCTTAGCTCTATTATCATTTAGTTTATTGCTATTTCTTTCTCCGTAACTTATACATGTTCCTATGACTATGAGATTATGCAACTCCTGAATACCGGAGGAACACTTAGTGTGCTATCAAATGTCACAACATAACTGGGTGACTATAAATATGCTCTAAAGGTGTCTCCGATGGTGTTTTTTGAGTTGGCATAGATCGAGATTAGGATTTGTCACTGCGTGTATCGGAGAGGTGTCTCTGGGCCCTCTCGGTAATGCACATCACTATAAGCCTTGCAAGAAATGTGACTAATGAGTTAGTTGCAGGATGATGCATTATAGAACGAGTAAAGAGACTTGCCAGTAACGAGATTGAACTAGGTATTGAGATACCGATGATCAAATCTCGGGCAAGTAACATACCGATGACAAAGGGAAAACGTATGTTGTTATGCGGTTTGACCGATAAAGATCTTCGTAGAACATGTAGGAACCAATATGAGCATCTAGGTTCCGCTATTTGTTATTTACCGGAAGTGAGTCTCGGTCATGTCTACATAGTTCTCGAACCCGTAGGGTCCGCAGGCTTAACGTTCGATGATGATTGGTATTATGAGTTTATGTGTTTTGATGTACCGAAGGTAGTTCGTAGTCCCGGATATAATCACGGACATGACGACGAGTCTCGAAATGGTCGCGACATAAAGATCGATATATTGGAAGGCTATGTTTGGACATCGGAATGGTTCCGGTTGTGTTCGGGCATTTACCGGAGTACTGGGGGGTTACCGGAACCCCCCGGGGAGTGTATGGGCCTTATTGGGCCTTAGTGGGAGAGATGAGGAGGCGGCCAAGGTGGAGGGCACCACCCCAAGCCCAATCCGAATTGGGTGGGGGGCTGGCCCCCCTTTCCTTCCCTCTCTCTCCCCCTTCCTTCCTCTCCTACTCCAACTAGGGAAGGGGGAATCCTGCTCCCACCGGGAGTAGGACTCCCCCATTGGGCGCGCCATGAGAGGGCCCCCCCCTCCTCCACTCCTTTATATACGGGGGAGGGGGCACCCCATAGACACACAAGTTGATTGTTTAGTCGTGTGCAGTGCCCCCTCCACAGATTTCCACCTCGGTCATATTGTTGTAGTGCTTAGGCGAAGCTCTGCGTCGGTAACTTCATCATCACCGTCATCATGCCGGCGTGCTGACGAAACTCTCCCTCGACCTCAGCTGGATCTAGAGTTCGTGGGACGTCACCGAGCTGAATGTGTGCAGATCGCAGAGGTGCCGTACCGTCGGTGCTATGATCGGTTAGATCGTGTAGACGTACGACTACATCAACCGCGTTGTCACAATGCTTCTGCTTTCGGTCTACGAGAGTACGTGGAGAACACTCTCCCCTCTCATTGCTATGCATATCCTAGTTGGATCTTGCATGTGCGTAGGATTTTTTTTGAAATTACTACGTTCCCCAACAGATCCTTCACATCCTACTTCAGCCGCAACTCATGATAGTGGAGAGGCTGCAAGGGCTTCAACACCCAATGCCTCCTTAGCTCTATTTCTCAAAACCAAGACTGACCAGATGCAATATCTCATTTGAGCTACTCAAAGGATCGAGCGGAGCTTGGACAGCCTCGCAGAGAACTAGAAGAGTCTTGCGAGGATTGTAGAAGCTAAATTTTATGATGTGGATGTCAAGGTGACAGAAGTTCAGTCCACAATTGAGAGTCTCAAGAAGGAAGTGGATGAAGCTAGAAGAGTCTTGCGAGGATTGTAGAAGCTAAATTTTATGATCTGGATGTCAAGGTGACAGAAGTTCAGTCCACAATTGAGAGTCTCAAGAAGGAAGTGGATGAAGCCAAGGCATAGACTTCCAGTGATGAGGACACCGCTCGTGATGGCATTCCTACAACTACTTAGTTTAGGACTATGCCCAGATCGGCTGTAGTACTAGCATCTTCTAGAGCGACAACCTCTGCTCCAACAGCTACACCTTCGGTTGCCCCCTCAGTGCGCCCTGCCGTCTCCACTCCTCCAGCTCAGCAGACATCACCTGAGGCATTTGCAAATGCACTCATCTCCACTCCGACATCGATGCACACTGGCACTCCAGGAGCTTCAGGAGATCAAGCCTAGAGACGTTTAGCTCTATACTTATTTGAACTTTTTGGTACTTGTTGCAAAATGTCGACAATTTGTATAGATCATAGGGCTTCGAGTGAGCGAGTGCTTTGCTTTTTCTCGCTTGGTTTTCTTTGAGTTTCTACTACAATTTGATTCGTGGTGCTTTGAGATACCTTTGTGTGATGCTTGTATGAAACTACGTTATCGTGTGCTTGATTATACTGTACATTAATGCTATGCTTGCTTGGATATTCATTTCATATGCTCTTGTATGATCATTCACTTGCTTACTTGGTGACAAGTGCTATTTATGTTGCAATCTTATCATTTTGAGCGCTCCACCAAGATGTATGTGACATGGAAGAGTAACCCATGGAACCTAATCGATTGTGCATTTGCATTCAGGCGCAAATTTTAATAATGCACAAAATTAGGGGGAGCTCTTGCTTATCACATACTTCTCAAAACGATGATGTATTTCATTCATTATATCATTTGTCGATGCCTTGATCTATATGTTGTCATCAATTACCAAAAAGGGGGAGATTGAAAGTGCAACTAATCCCCGGGTGGTTTTGGTTAATAACAACATATATGTCATTGATCTAATGAACATTGATGATAGATTTTAGAAAAGATCAATGATTGGCATGGCATGGACTAATGGATGTGGACCCCCCAACTGTGAAGAACAAGATGTGGCTACCCCAAGACTCTAAAATTTTGTTTGGTGATCCACATTGAGTCCCTTAGGAAAGCGAATACTATTAAAAGGGGATGAGGTATTATTCATGAGGTTGTTGCTCAAAGTGCTCAGTGATATTGCTCCAAAAATCCTCAATCTGCAATCACATCTGTCCAACTAAATCATCATTTTTGTCCCATCGATACTATCTACCCCGGACTCACCAAGATGATCCTTCTACTGCCACAGCCAAAACCCTACTAATTTGGTCTGACCGAATTGGTTCCCGGTATCACTGAGAAGGCCTTGCCAAGTTTTTGTGATGACATCGCTTCATTTCGGAATCACCAAGAGAAAATGATCGGAATTACCGAAACGCAGCTCTGCCCTAGCCATTGCACTTCTGTCTCACTGAGATGGTATAATCGGTCTCACCGGAAATGCTAACGGTCAAGTCTTGTGCACTAGTCGGTTTCACCAAGATTTTCATATAGGTGCCATTGAGTTGGGTCAAAGACTTGTAACAGTTGGATTTTTGGTGCTGCCTATTTATACCCCTCCACCACTACTCACTCTCTAGAGAGAGCCATCAGAACAGAACACAACTTCCACCATTCATTTTCTGAGAGAGAACCACCTACTCATGTGTTGAGATCAAGAGATACCATTCCTACTATTTGTACCTTGATTTCTAGCCTCTTCAAGTTGCTCTCCACTCCAATCCTTCTCCTACCCAAGCCAAATCTATGAGAGAGAGAGACTGAGTGTAGAGGAGATTATCATTTGAAGCACAAGAGCAAGGAGTTCATCACCGACACAACATCTATTACCTTTGGGAGAGTGGTGTCTCCTAGATTGGTTAGGTGTCGCTTGGAAGTCTCCGACATGATGTGGAGTTGTACCAAGAAGTTTGTAAGGGCAAGGAGATCGTCTAATTCGTGAAGATGTACCCGAGTGGGGCTAGTCCTTCGCGGACGGAAGCCATGGTGGAATAGGCAAGGTTGCTTTTTCATGGACCCTTCGTGGGTGGGCCCCCCCCCATGGACTCGCGCAACCGTTACCCTTCGTGGGTTGAAGTCTCCATCAACGTGGACATGCAATAGCACCACCTGTCGGAACTGCCAAAAATCATCATGTCTTTGTTGTGATTGAAATATCCAAACTCCTCCATTATTACATGTGCAATGTTTTACTTTCCGCTGCTACACTCTTAGAATTGCATGTGTAGGGTGATACTTGACTTGCTAGAATTGCCAAAATCTCCCTAAACTAAAATTGGGAAAAGGTTAGGTTTTATTTGGTCAAGTAGTCTAATCACACTCCTCTAGACACACTTTCGATCCTACAGAAATACTGCATACCCTTGTACACCGAAAGCATTAACATTCTAATGAGCGTGGTTTCCGTAGTTGTACTCGCGTCGCGATCCAATCCGATCTAGCATCGCACGAGTGGCACCTCCTAGATGTGCACACATACGGCTCGATGACATCTCCTCCTTCTTTATCCATCAAGTGGGGGTGGAGAGGTAGATGGGATCTAGGTAAGTACAACTGTATGGTGGTGATGGTGGTAGCAGAACTCCGGTAGGGCTTCGTCAAGCGCTATGCAGAGGAGGAGATGGAGAGGGAGAGGGGGGCAGCCAGCAATGGGGCGAGGCTCCCCCCTACGCCTCCCCTCTATTTATAGGGGTGTGGGAGTGGGTCAGCTAGCCCTAGCCCCTCCTGCAAGGGAGGGGCGCGGTGAAGGAAATATGCCCTAGAGGCAATAATAAAGTTGTTATTTATATTTCCTTATATCATGATAAATGTTTATTATTCATGCTAGAATTGTATTAACAGGAAACTTAGTACATGTGTGAATACATAGACAAACAAAGTGTCCCTAGTATGCCTCTACTTAACTAGCTCATTAATCAAAGATGGTTAAGTTTCCTAGCCATGGACAAGAGTTGTCATTTGATGAATGGGATCACATCATTAGAGAATGATGTGTTTAACTTGACCCATCCGTTAGCTTAGATCTATTATCGTTTAGTTTATTGCTATTGCTTTCTCCATAACTTATACATGTTCCTATGACTATGAGATTATGCAACTCCTGAATACCGGAGGAACACTTAGTGTGCTATCAAACGTCACAACATAACTGGGTGACTATAAAGATGCTCTAAAAGTGTCTCCGATGGTATTTGTTGAATTGGCACAGATCGAGATTAGGATTTGTCACTCCGTGTATCGGAGAGGTATCTCTGGGCCCTCTCGGTAATGCACATCACTATAGGCCTTGCAAGAAATGTGACTAATGAGTTAGTTGCGGGATGATGCATTACAGAACGAGTAAAGAGACTTGCCAGTAATGAGATTGAACTAGGTATTGAGATACCGACGATCGAATCTCGGGCAAGTAACATACCGATGACAAAGGGAACAACGTATGTTGTTATGCGGTTTGACCAATAAAGATCTTTGTAGAACATGTAGGAGCCAATATGAGCATCCAGGTTCCGCTATTGGTTATTGACCGGAAGTGAGTCTCGGTCATGTCTACATAGTTCTCGAACCCACAGGGTCTGCACGCTTAACGTTCGATGACGATCGGTATTATGAGTTTATGTGTTTTGATGTACCGAAGGTAGTTCGTAGTCCCGGATATAATCACGGACATGACGATGAGTCTCGAAATGTTCGAGACATAAAGATCGATATATTGGAAGGCTATGTTTGGACATCGGAATGGTTCCGGGTGTGTTCGGGCATTTACCGAAGTACCGGGGGGTTATCGGAAGCCCCCGGGGAGTGTATGGGCCTTATTGGGCCTTAGTGGGAGAGAGGAGGAGGCAGCCAAGGTGGAGGGCTCCCCCCAATCCCAATCCGAATTGGGTGGGGGGCTGCCCCCCTGTCCTTCCCTCTCTCTCCCCCTTCCTTTCTCTCCTACTCCAACTAGGGAAGGGGGAATCCTGCTCCCACCGGGAGTAGGACTCCCCCATTGGGCGCGCCATGAGAGGGCCGGCCCTCCCCCTCCTCCACTCCTTTATATACGGGGGAGGTGGGCACCCCATAGACACACAAGTTGATTGTTTAGTCATGTGTAGTGCCCCCCTCCACAGATTTCCACGTCGGTCATATCGTTGTAGTTCTTAGGCGAAGCTCTGCGTCGGTAACTTCATCATCACCGTCATCATGCCGGCGTGCTGACGAAACTCTCCCTCGACCTCAGCTGGATCTAGAGTTCGTGGGACGTCACCGAGCTGAATGTGTCCAGATCGCGGAGGTGTCGTACTGTCGGTGCTATGATCCGTCAGATCGTGAAGACGTACGACTACATCAACCGCGTTGTCATAACGCTTCCGCTTTCGGTCTACGAGGGTACATGCAGAACACTCTCCCCTCTCGTTGCTATGCATATCCTAGTTGGATCTTGCGTGTCCGTAGGATTTTTTTAAATTACTACGTTCCCCAACAGATCCTTCACATCCTACGTCAGCCGTAAGATTTTTGTCCCATCGATATTATCTACCCCGGACTCACCAAGATGATCATTCTACTGCCACAGCCAAAACCCTAACAATTTGGTCTGACCGAATTGGTTCTTGGTATCACCGAGAAGGCCTTGCCAAGTTTATGTGATCACATCGCTTCGTTTCGGAATCACCAAGACAAATTGATCAAATTTACCAAAACACGACTCTGCCATAGCCATTGCACTTCTGTCTCACCGAGATGGTATAATCGGTCACACTGGAAACGCTAATGGTCAAGTCGTGTGCACTAGTCGGTTTCACCAAGATTTTCATATAGGTGCCATTGAGTTGGGTCAAAGACTTGTAACGGTTGGATTTATGGTGCTGCCTATTTATACCCCTCCACCACCACTCACTCTCTAGAAGAGCCATCAGAACAGAACACAACTTCCACCAGTCATTTTGTGAGAGAGAACCACCTTCTCATGTGTTGAGATCAAGAGATTCCATTCCTACTATTTGAACCTTGATTTCTAGCCTCTTCAAGTTGCTCTCCACTCCAATCCTTCTCCTACCCAAGCCAAATCTGTGTGAGAGAGAGATTGAGTGTAGAGGAGATTATCATTTGAAGCACAAGAGCAAGGAGTTCATCACCGACACACCATCTATTACCTTTGGGAGAGTGGTGTCTCCTAGATTGGTTAGGTGTCGCTTGGGAGTCTCCGACATGATGTGGAGTTGTACCAAGAAGTTTGTAAGGGCAAGGAGATCGTCTAATTCATGAAGATGTACCCGAGTGGGGCTAGTCCTTCGCGGACGGAAGCCATGGTGGAATAGGCAAGGTTGCTTTTTCATGGAACCTTTGTGGGTGGACCCTCCGTGGACTCGCAACCGTTACCCTTCGTGGGTTGAAGTCTCTATCAACGTGGACATACGATAGCACCACCTGTCGGAACTGCCAAAAATCATCATGTCTTTATTGTGATTGAAATATCCAAACCCCTCCATTACTTACATGTGCAATGTTTTACTTTCCGCTGCTACACTCTTAGAATTGCATGTGTAGGGTGATACTTGACTTGCTAGAATTGCTAAAATTTCCCTACAACTAAAATTGGGAAAAGGTTAGGTTTTATTCGGTCAAGTAGTCTAATCACACTCCTCCAGACACACTTTCGATCCTACAGAAAGACTGCATACCCTTGTAGACCGAAAGCATTAACATTCTAATGAACATGGTTGGCGTAGTTGTACTCGCGTCACGATCCAATCCGATCCAACATCGCACGAGTGGCACCTCCTAGATGTGCACACATACGGCTCGATGACATCTCCTCCTTTATCCATCAAGTGGGGGTGGAGAGGTAGATGGGATCTAGGCAAGTACAACTATATGGTGGTGATGGTGGTAGCAGAACTTCGGTAGGGCTTCGTCAAGCGCTATGCAGAGGAGGAGATGGAGAGGGAGAGGGGGGGCAGCCAGCAATGGGGCGAGGCTCCCCGCTGCGCCTCCCCTCTATTTATAGGGGTGTGGGAGTGGGTCAGCTAGCCCTAGCCCCTCCTCCAAGGGAGGGGCGCGGTGAAGGAAATATGCCCTAGAGGCAATAATAAAGTTGTTATTTATATTTCCTTATATCATGATAAATGTTTATTATTCATGCTAGAATTGTATTAACAGGAAACTTAGTACATGTGTGAATACATAGACAAACAGAGTGTCCCTAGTATGCCTCTACTTGACTAGCTCATTAATCAAAGATGGTTAAGTTTCCTAGCCATAGACATGTGTTGTCATTTGATGAACGAGATCACATCATTAGATAATGATGTGATGGACAAGACGCATCCGTTAGCTTAGCACTATGATCGTTTAGTTTATTGCTATTGCTTTCTTCATGACTTATACATGTTCCTATGACTATGAGATTATGCAACTCCCGAATACCGGAGGAACACTTAGTGTGCTATCAAACATCACAACGTAACTGGGTGATTATAAAGATGCTCTACAAGTGTCTCCGATGGTGTTTGTTGAGTTGGCATAGATCGAGATTAGGATTTGTCGCTCCGTGTTTCGGAGAGGTATCTCTGGGCCCTCTCGATAATGCACATCACTATAAGCCTTGCAAGCAATGTGGCTAATGAGTTAGTTACGGGATGATGCATTACGGAACGACTAAATAGACTTTCCGGTAACGAGATTGAACTAGGTATGATGATATGGGTGATCGAATCTCGGGCAAGTAACATACTGATGACAAAGGGAACAACGTATGTTGTTATGCGGTTTGACCGATAAAGATCTTCGTAGAATATGTAGGAGCCAATATGAGCATCCAGGTTCCGCTATTGGTTATTGACTGGAGATGTGTCTTGGTCATGTCTACATAGTTCTCGAACCCGTAGGGTCTGCACACTTAACGTTCGATGATTATTTGTATTATGAGTTATGTGATTTGATGTACCGAAGTTTGTTCGGAGTCCCGGATGAGATCACGGACATGACGAGGAGTCTCTAAATGGTCGAGACATAAAGATTGATATATTGGACCATGTTATTCAGACACCGGAAGTGTTCCAGATAGTTTCGGGTAAAAACGGAGTGTGGGAGGGGTTACCGGAACCCTCCGGGGGAACTAATGGGCCACCATTCGCCTTATTGGAGAGAGTGGAGGGCCGCCAGGGCAGTCAGTGTCCCCCCTTAGCAGTCTGAATTGGACAAGGGAAGGGGGCGGCACCCCCTTTCCTACTGCCTCTCCCTCTCCTTCCTTCCCCTATCTCCCTTTTTGCTGGAATCCTACTAGGACTAGGAGTCCTAGTAGGACTCCCCTGTTGGGCGCACCCTAGGGGCCGGCTGGCCCTCCCCTCCTCCCTCTTTTATATACGTGGGGAGGGGGCACCCTAGAACAGACAAGTTGATCTTTTAGCCATGTGCGGTGCCCCCCTCCACAGTTACACACCTCGGTCATATCGTCGTAGTGCTTAGGCGAAGCCCTGCGTTGGTAACTTCATCATCACCGTCGCCACGCCGTCGTGCTGACGGAACTCTCCCTCGGCCTCAACTAGATCAAGAGATCGAGGGACGTCACCGAGCTGAATGTGTGCTGAACGCGGAGGTGCCGTACGTTCGGTGCTTGGATCGGTTGGATCGCGAGGACGTTCGACTACATCAACTGCATTACTAAACGCTTCCACTTTCGGTCTACGAGAGCACGTAGACACACTCTCCCCTCTTGTTTCTATGCATCTCCTAGATAGATCTTGCGTGATTGTAGGCAATTTTTTTGAAATACTGCGTCCCCAACAGTGGCATCCGAGCCAGGTCTATGTGTAGATGTTATATGCACGAGTAGAACACAATGAGTTGTGGGCGATAATAGTCATACTGGTTACCAACAATGTCTTACTTTGATTCAGCGGTATTGTTGGATGAAGCGGCCCAGACCGACATTACATGACCGCGTTCATGAGACTGGTTTGTACCGACGTGCTTCACACATAGGTGGCTAGTGGGTGTCTGTTTCTCCAGCTTTAGTTGAATCGAGTTTGACTATGCCCGATCCTTGTTGAAGGTTAAAACAACACACTTGACGAAAAATCGTTGTGGTTTTGATGCGTAGGTAAGAACGGTTCATGCTAGAATCCCGTAGAAGCCACGTAAAACTTGCAACAACAAAGTAGATGACGTCTAACTTGTTTTTGCAGCGCATGTTGTGATGAGATATGGTCAAGACGTGATGATATAATTTGTTGTATGAGATGATCATGTTTTGTAACAGTTACCGGCAACTGGCGGGAGCCATATGGTTGTCGCTTTATTGTATGAAATGAAATCACCATGTAATTGATTTACTTTATCACTAAGCGGTAGTGATAGTCATAGAAGCAATAGTTGGCGAGACGACAACGATGCTACGATGGAGATCAAGGTGTCAAGCCGGTGATGATGGTGATCATGACGGTGCTTTGGAGATGAAGAATAAAGGCACAAGTTGATGATGGCCATATCATATCACTTATTTTGATTGCATGCGATGTTTATCATTTATGCATCTTATTTTTCTTAGTACGGCGGTAGCATTATAAGATGATCTCTCACTAAATTTCAAGGTATAAGTGTTCTCCCTGAGTATGCACCATTGCTATAGTTCGTCGTGCTGAGACACCACGTGATGATCGGGTGTGATAAGTTCTATGTTCACATACAACGGGTGCAAGCCAGTTTTGCACAAGCAGAATACTCAGGTTAAACTTGACGAGCCTAGCATATGTAGATATGGCCTCGGAACACTGAGACTGAAAGGTCGAGCGTGAATCATATAGTAGATATGATCAACATAGTGATGTTCACAATTGAAAACTACTCCATCTCACGTGATGATCGGACATGGTTTAGTTGATATGGATCATGTGATCATTTAGATGACTAGAGAGATGTCTATCTAAGTGGGATTTCTTAAGTAATATGATTAATTGAACTTTAATTTGTCATGAACTTAGTACCTCGTAGTATTTTGCATGTCTATGTTGTTGTAGATAAATGGCCCGTGCTACTGTTCCTTTGAATTTTAATGCATTCCTAGAGAAAGCTAAGTTTAAAGATGATGGTAGCAACTACACGGGCTGGGTCTGTAACTTGAGGATTATCCTCATTGCTGCACAGAAGAATTACGTCCTGGAAGCACCGCTAGGTTCAAAGCCCGCTGCAGGAGCAACACCAGATGTTATGAACGTCTGGCAGAGCAAAGCTGATGACTACTCGATAGTTCAGTGTGCCATGCTTTACGGCTTAGAATTGGGACTTCAACGACGTTTTGAACATAATGGAGCATATGAGATGTTCTAGGAGTTGAAGTTAATATTTCAAGCAAATGCCCGAATTGAGAGATGAAGTCTCCAATAAGTTCTATAGCTGCAAGATGGAGGAGAATAGTTCTGTCAGTGAACATATACTCAGAATGTCTGGGTACCACAACCACTTGACTCAACTGGGAGTTAATCTTCCTAATGATAATGTCATTGACAGAGTTCTTCAATCATTGCCACCCAGCTACGAAAGCTTCAGGATGAACTATAATATGCAAGGGATGGATGAGAAAATACCCGAGCTCTTCGCAATGCTAAAGGCCGCGGAGGTAGAAATCAAGAAGGAGCATCAAGTGTTGCTGGTCAACAAGACCACTAGTTTCAAGAAGAAGGGCAAAGGGAAGAAGGGGAACTTCAAGAAGAACGGAAAGTAAGTTGCTACTCAAGTGAAGAAGCCCAAGTCTGGACCTAAGCCCGAGACTGAGTGCTTCTACTGCAAAGGGACTGGTCACTAGAAGCGGAACTGCCCCAAGTATTTGGCGGATAAGAAGGATGGCAAAGTGAAAGGTATATTTGATATACATGTTATTGATGTGTACCTTACTAATGCTCGTAGTAGCGCCTGGATATTTGATACTGGCTCTGTTGCTCATATTTGCAACTCGAAATAGGGGCTACGGATTAAACGAAGATTGGTTAAGGACGAGGTGATGATGCGCATGGAAAATGGTTCCAAAGTCGATGTGATCGCCGTCGGCACACTACCTCTTCATCTATCTTCGGGATTAGTATTAGACCTGAATAATTGTTATTTGGTGCCAGCGTTAAGCATGAACATTATATCTGGATCTTGTTTGATGCGAGACGGTTATTCATTTACATCAGAGAATAATTATTGTTCTATTTATATGGGTAATATCTTTTATGTCATTTACCCTTGATGAGTGGTCTATTTTTATTGAATCTCGATGGTAGTGGTACACATATTCATAGTATTGAAGCCAAAAGATACAAGTTTAATAATGATAATGCAACTTATTTGTGGCACTGCCATTTAGGTCATATTGGTGTAAAGCGCATGAAGAAACTCAATGCTGATGGACTTTTGGAATCGCTTGATTATGAATCACTTGATGCTTGTTAACCATGCCTCATGGGAAAGATGACTAAGACACCCTTCCCGAAATAATGGAGCGAGCAACAGACTTATTGGAAATAATACATACTGGTGTATGCGGTCCGATGAGTGTTGATGCTCGCGGCGGGTATCGTTATTTTCTGACCTTCACAGATGGTTTGAGCAGATATGGGTATATCTACTTAATGAAACATAAGTCTGAAACATTTGAAAAGTTCAAAGAATTTCATAGTGAAGTGGAAAATCATCGTAACAAGAAAATTAAGTTTCTACAATCTGATCATGGAGGTGAATATTTGAGTTATGAGTTTGGTCTTCATTTGGAACAATGCGGAATAGTTTCACAACTCACGCCACCTGGAACAACACAGCGTAATGGTGTGTCCGAACATCGTAACCGCACTTTATTAGATATGGTGCGATCTATGATGTCTCTTACTGATTTACCGCTCTTGTTTTGGGGTTATGCTTTAGAGACGGCTGCATTCACGTTAAATAGGGCACCATCGAAATCCATTGAGACGACACCTTATGAACTGTATTTTGGCAAGAAACCCAAGTTGTCGTTTCTTAAAGTTTGGGGCTGCGATGCTTATGTGAAAAAGCTTCAACCTGATAAGCTTGAACCCAAATCGGAGAAATGTGTCTTCATAGGATACCCAAAGGAGACTGTTGGGTACACCTTCTATCACAGATCCGAAGGCAAGATATTCGTTGCTAAGAATGGATCCTTTCTAGAGAAGGAGTTTCTCTCGAAAGAAGTGAGTGGGAGGAAAGTAGAACTTGATGAGGTAATTGTACCTTCTCCCTTATTTGAAAGTAGTTCATCACAGAAATCAGTTCCAGTGATTCCTGCATCAATTAGTGAGGAAGTTAATCATAATGATCATGAAACTTATGATCAAGGTACTACTGAACTTCGTAGGTCAACTAGAGTAAGATCTGCACCAGAGTGGTACGGTAATCTTGTTCTGGAGGTCATGTTACTTGACCATGACGAACCTACGAACTATGAGGAAGCGATGATGAGCCCAGATTCCGCGAAATGGCTTGAGGCCATGCAATCTGAGATGGGATCCATGTATGAGAACAAAGTATGGACTTTGGTTGACTTGCTCGATGATCGGCAAGCAACAGAAAATAAATGGATCTTCAAGAAGAATACTGACACTGACGGTAATGTTACTGTCTACAAAGCTCGACTTGTTGTGAAAGGTTTTCAACAAGTTCAAGGAGTTGACTACGATGAGACCTTCTCACCCGTAGCGATGCTTAAGTCTGTCTGAATCATGTTAGCAATTGCCGCATTTTATGATTATGAAATTTGGTAAATTGATGTCAAAACTGCATTCCTTAATGGATACCTTAAAGAAGAGTTGTATATGATGCAACCAGAAGCTTTTGTCGATCCTAAAGGTGCTAACAAAGTGTGCAAGCTCCAGCGATCCATTTATGGACTGGTGCAAGCTTCTCGGAGTTGGAATATAGGCTTTGATAGTGTGATCAAATCATATGGTTTTATACACAATTTTGGAGAAGCCTGTATTTACAAGAAAGTGAGTGGGAGCTCTGTAGCATTTCTGATATTATATCTGGATGCCATATTGTTGATCGGAAATGATACTGAATTTCTAAATAGCATAAAAGGATACTTGAATAAGAATTTTTCAGTGAAAGACCTCAATGAAGCTGCTTATATATTGGGAAATCAAGATCTATAGAGATAGATCAAGATGCTTAATTGGATTTTCACAAAGCACATACCTTGATAAAGTTTTGAAGAAGTTCAAAATGGACCAGTAAAGGAAAGGGTTCTTGCCTGTGTTGTAAGGTGTGGAGTTGAGTCAGACCCAATGCCCGACCACTGCAGAAGATAGAGAGAAAATGAAAGCCATGCTCTATGCCTCAGCCATAGGTTCTATCATGTATGGAATGCTGTGTACCAGACCGTATGTGTGCCTTGCTATTAGTTTAGCAGGGAGGTACCAAAGTAATCCAGGAGTGATCACTGGACAGTGGTCAAGAACATCCCGAAATACCTAAAAAGGACTAAGGATATGTTTCTCGTTTATGGAGGTGACAAAGAGCTTGTCGTAAATGGTTATGTCGATGCAAGCTTTCACACTGATCCGGATGACTCTAAGTCACATACCAGATACATATTTTTATTGAATGGTGGAGCTATCAGTTGGTGTAGTTCTAAGAACATTGTCGTGGCGGGATCTACGTGTGAAGCGGA
The DNA here is from genome assembly GCF_018294505.1 of Triticum aestivum. Classification (NCBI taxonomy): domain Eukaryota; kingdom Viridiplantae; phylum Streptophyta; class Magnoliopsida; order Poales; family Poaceae; genus Triticum; species Triticum aestivum. The sequence goes on from NC_057794.1 coordinate 243,878,964, forward strand.
GTACATAGCTGCTTCGGAAGCAGAAGATGAAGGAGTTTGGATGAAGTAGTTCATATCCGATCTAGGTGTAATACCTAGTGGATTGGGTCCAATGAAAATCTTTTGTGACAATGGTGCAATTGCCTTGGCAAAGGAATCCAGATTTCACAAGATAACCAAGCACATCAAGAGACGCTTCAATTCTATCCGCGATCAAGTCAAGGAGAGAGACATAGAGATTTGCAAGATACATACGGATCTGAATGTTGCAGACCCGTTGACTAAGCCTCTCTCATGAGCAAAACATGATCAACACCAAGACTCCATGGGTGTTAGAATCATTACTATGTAATCTAGATTATTGACTCTAGTGCAAGTGGGAGACTGAAGGAAATATGCCCTAGAGGCAATAATAAAGTTGTTATTTATATTTCCTTATATCATGATAAATGTTTATTATTGATACGTCTCCAACGTATCTATAATTTTTGATTGTTCCATGCTATTATAGATTCTGTTTTGGATGTTTAATGGGCTTTATTATACACTTTTATATTATTTTTGGGACTAACCTATTAACCCAAGGCCTAGTGCAAATTGCTGTTTTTTTGCCTATTTCAGTGTTTCGCAGAAAAGGAATATCAAACGGAGTCCAAACGGAATGAAATCTTCGAGAGCATGATTTTTGGAACAAACGTGATCCAGAGGACTTGGAGTGGACGTCAAGCAATCAACGAGGAGACCACGAGGCACGGGGCGCGCCTACCCCACTGGGCGCGCCCTCCCCCTCGTGGCCCCCTCGTGGCTCAACCAACCTACTTCTTCCTCCTATATATGTTCATATACCCCGAAAACATCCAGGAGCACCACGAAACCTTATTTCCACCGCCACAACCTTCTGTTCCCAAGAGATCCCATCTTGGGGCCTTTTTCGGAGCTCCGCCGGAGGGGGCATCGATCACGGAGGGCATCTACATCAACTCCATGGCCCCTCCGATGATGTGTGAGTAGTTTACTTCAGACCTTTGGGTCCATAGTTATTAGCTAGATGGCTTCTTCTCTCTCTCTTTGGATCTCAATACAAAGTTCTCCTCGATCTTCTTTGAGATCTATTTGATGTAACTCTTTTTGCGGTGTGTTTGTTGAGATCTGATGAATTGTGGGTTTATGATCAAGTCTATCTATGAACAATATTTGATTCTTCTCTGAAATCTTTTATGTATGATTGGTTATCTTTACAAGTCTCTTCGAATTATCAGTTTGGTTTGGCCTACTAGATTGATCTTTCTTGCAATGGGAGAAGTGCTTAGCTTTGGGTTCAATCTTGCGGTGCTCGATCCCAGTGAAAGAAAGGGAAACGACACGTATTGTATTGTTGCCATCGAGGATAAAAAGATGGGGTTTATATCATATTGCTTGAGTTTATACCTCTACATCATGTCATCTTACCTAATGCGTTACTCTGTTCTTATGAACTTAATACTCTAGATGCATGCTGGATAGCGGTCGATGTGTGGAGTAATAGTAGTAGATGCAGGCAGGAGTCGGTCTACTTGTCATGGACGTGATTCCTATATACATGATCATGCGTAGATATTCTCATAATTATTCTCTTTTCTATCAATTGCTCGACAGTAATTTGTTCACCCACCGTAATACTTACGCTATCTTGAGAGAAGCCAGTAGTGAAACCTATGGCCCCGGGTCTATTCTCCATTATATTAATCTCCCGTCAACAAGTTATTTCTATTACCTTTTATTTTGCAATCTTTACTTTTTATCATAAAAATACCAAAAATATTATCTTATCATCTCTATCAGATCTCACTCTCGTAAGTGACCGTGAAGGGATTGACAGCCCCTTTATCGCGTTGGTTGCGAGGTTCTTATTTGTTTGTGTAGGTACGAGGGACTTGCGTGTGGCCTTCTACTGGATTGATACCTTGGTTCTCAAAAACTGAGGGAAATACTTACGCTACTTTGCTGCATCACCCTTTCCTCTTCAAGGGAAAACCAACGCAGTTCTCAAGAGGTAGAAATTATTCATGCTAGAATTGTATTAACCGGAAACTTAGTACATGTGTGAATACATAGACGAACAGAGTGTCCCTAGTATGCCTCTACTTGACTAGCTCGTTAATCAAAGATGGTTAAGTTTCTTAGCCATAGACGTGTGTTGTCATTTGATGAACGAGATCACATCATTAGAGAATGATGTGACAGACAAGACCCATCCATTAGCTTAGCACTATGATCGTTTAGTTTATTGCTATTGCTTTCTTCATGACTTGTACATGTTCCTATGACTATGAGATTATGCAACTCCCAAATACCAGAGGAACACTTAGTGTCGTGGAATTGTCATGGCAGATGTCCTAGTGTGAGGACTTAGTCATGAGGCCAACGCATCTTTGTGGTAGCTTGAGAGGGGTTGATCGGGATGAGAGACGCAGGGCGGATCAACACACAAGACAATGATTTAGACAGCTTCGGGCCCCAGGAAACATCATCCGGTAATAGCCCTACATGTTGTTTGTGGCTAGATCTCATTGTGCTCATGAGAGAGTCGCCGCATAAGCCGGCTCCCCCTTTGTGTCTAGCCCTCGAGATTGTTTCTTGTTGCTTGTCCCTCTCTGGGGAGCCCTGCCCCTCCTTATATATGTTGAAAGGGCGGGTTACATGACTAGTCCTAGTAGGATTAGGATTACTCTATTACAAGTGGAGTCCTAGTCTTGCTTCCTTTGTAGGAGAATATTCCTTATGTCTTTCCTCTTAATCCGGCCCATCATAACATGAGCCAGCCTTTTGGGCCTTGGGCCTCGTCATCCATCTGAAGCACCCGTCGGGTCACCAATGAGTCTTCAGGCTCGTGAATCATCACATCAGTGAGCTACCAGACACGTGAGTCACCAATCCTCTGACGGGTTACCAATGAAACATCAAGTCCAGCCGGGTCATATATCCGGCCAGGTCATACCGCGGGGTATATCCCCGACATTAGCCCCTAGTTTAATTTGGATTTATCCATGTTAAACTGATCTGCAATATAAACACAAGAGCAAATTTGACAGGTTGTGCTCCGGGTTAAATATTCTTGTAAGCCGGCACTTGATCATCCTTAAGTCCTTGTCATTTCCTCCTTCTAGAAAATCCGGGTCAATAGGCCGGCTTCATAATCAACTTGCTTGTATAAGAAATATTGTAAATAAAGAATCCATTTGAGTCGGTCTTCAATGCTCTGACTTGACAAAAATATTGGTCTTCAAATATTGGACTGATATTCAGCTGGCTTGAAGATGTAGAACTTGCCGGTTTATGATTACCACCATTGCCGGGTTATAAAAACTGATAATTCCGGGTCATGATTATTGCCAACGCCGGTTCGTGATTATTGGTGACGCCGAGTCATGATTATTGGTGACGCCGAGTCATGATTGTTCGTGATGCCAGGTCATGATTGTTGTAGACACCAGGTCAATCTAGTTTACTCAAAACTAAAAATTGGAAGATATTTCTCCCTTATATCCATATTACTTGTAGCCCCCAAGGGCCGGGTCATTATGCAATAATGAGCAGGGACTTTGTAAATATGATCATGTAGACGTGAGCAGCAACGTGTAGCCCCCAAGGGCCGGCTCAGTAAGATAATACTAAGCTGGGACTTCGTATATAATTCATTGATAATAACATCATATGATGTAATCTCCACCATGGGGATTGAACCCACGTCCATAAGGTTAAGAGCTTTGTACTCTACCAACTGAGTAGTGGATCTTTCAATATAATGGACTGAGGCTTGTGTACCTTGAATTTTTGACAGGAGCAATTGGTAGTCCCCAAGGGCCGGCTCATTACAATGGGATGAGTCGGGTCTTCAATAAGTTGACCAAAAAAATGACTTTACATTAGCCCCCAAGTTCCATGGTGCATGCTGGCAGTGACATGGGACTTGCATATTTGATGTAATCTCAATTTGAATAATGTAGCCCCCAAGTGCCGGGTCATAAGCCTGTAGCGACTCGGGACTATTCCCTCCATTGTAAAAATAAATCATGTCCATTAATAAAATAATAACCATTGCGCTGAAGCGACTTTCAAGACCTACATCATAACATTGACTATTGATAACCATAATAAAAATCCAGCCATGTTGGCTATTAAAGATTTGAATAATATAATCCGGTTTGGAAAACCGGTTCCTGTGATATTGAATCGTACTGCTGGTTTAGGATACATGTGCAGTAAGGGTGATAACCCAATCTTTAGAAGTCAAAACTTCCAAATGTTTATGATTGTCATATATGGCGACTTATCATCCAAAGTCAAGCCGGGTTAATCGAAACCACATATATGCTTCAGATATGAACAAAAAGGTCTCAAGACAAAACCAAAGATTGTTTTCAAAAAACTTAAGCCAAACAGAGAAAAAATGAGGCTTTTGATTCGAATACGATCAGTAAACCGGACCAAAAGGGGTTAAGCTAGGATTCGAATACGACCATGAAGCCCCCTAGTGGTTTTGGCGTTGCACCGATCAAGAGGGTACCGATAGCTATGTTCTCTTTGGTTCGAATACGACCTATGTTTGAACAAGAAGCCCCCAAATGACCTCGAGAGTTTTTTTAACGACTCTGGTTCGAATACGATCAAAGTCGGACCCAAAAGGGGTTACACTATGATTCGAATACGATCAAGAAGCCCCCTAGTGGGTTTTGGCATTGTGCCGATCAAGAGGGTATCGACAGCTATGTTCTCTTTGGTTCGAATACGACCTATGTTTGAACAGGAAGCCCCCAAATGACCTTGTGAGCTGTGCTCAAGGGGCACCTATGTTTGAGCTGTGCTTTTGCAATAGACTCTCTTTGGTCCCTTTAGTTTTTCCTGAGAACTCGAACTTGCGAGAGAGTATTCTTTTGAACTGGAAATTCTTAAACCGGATATTGAGAGCTTCAAAGCTTTGTGGGAGACAGCTTTCCCTTGAGCCGGATTTTAAACCGGAATCCTTATTTTTAAGCCGGAAATTTTCCGACGGCCTTTAAATTTGCACCAATATGACGGTTTTAGGGTCCTGCATTAGATAACTTTGCCAGCCGGAGTAATTGCTCTTTTAAAGAAAGCAATATATATAATATAAAAATACACTGGATGGATTTCACCTGATATGTCAGGCCAGTAAATATCCACCGTGGGGTTGATGATCACCATGGTGAAGCTGAAATCAATCATGGCCGAATCGGCCGTGGCAGCAGGCAAATGAGTCAGGCCGCAGCGTTGTAAGCCGGTACGGACGGACGAGTCAATCGCAGGTGCGGTAAGCCACGCGTACGGGCGAGTCAATCGCGTTGTGTTAATGTAATAAGTGCGGCGACTTGCGTATGTACCCATCGAGCATCACGACACGGACAAGCACTAGTGCAAAAGTGATGTTGGCGCGCACCCCTTATGCGACACCTTTTTGTAAGGAATAATGGTCCTGCGAAGAAATATTATAGACCATAGTAATTGTTCTCAAACAATTTAATATGTACTGATAAAATAGAAAAGATAGCACCTGATTCGTTGTAATGATGGGTGATCCATATATCGCGCCCTTTTTTAGCCACTCTCTCCGTTTGAAGCAAGGCAACGACTGACTAGACGCAACGGAGATGGAGCTGGGCGGCTCAGAACAGACCAGTCCTTTTTAAAAGCATATGTTCAGGCTGTCTTGCTGACCGTAGTGCTGCTTCTGTTGGCCTCATCCTTTGAATCAGAGCAAAAGTATTGGTATTGTGTAATATTCCCTGTAGCCTCCACGTGATGAATAGGAGTGCTAATTGGAAGTTCTTGATTATTGGGCTGGCTTCGGCCTTCATGTTGACTGTAAATGGATTTTTGTAGGAGCAGTAGTAGATGTCCGCTGGCTTTGCTGATTCGTTGTACTGCTTTGAAGCGGGTTGTACTGCTTTCAATCGGGTGCTCAAAAGGCAAGGCTGCTCCGCAGCAAAGCCATAGAGGAGCTATGACAGACAGACAGGTTTGAGGCTGGTGACGGAGGCGAGACCGCTCGACGGCAACTTAGGCGCTCAGCGTCTGGCCCACTAGGGTGATTTGAAGCGCCCGGCGAGTCAGTGGCCGGCAGGTCAGCAGAGGTAGCCACCGAGTCCTGATGCAGTTTTAAAGGTGACTTGAGGTCGTAGTAGAGGCGGATGGTTCTGCCAGATGGAGGCAGCCTGACAAGGCAAGAAGAAGCCTGCAACAACACGAAGCAACATCGGAAGCGGCTCGGAATCGCGCCAGCGTGCATGCGACGGTGAGGCGGAGTCGGAGTCAGGCGACCCGCAAGTCAGCAATGATTCAGATCAATGAAAGCAAGGCCATGTTAGCCGCTTCAGGCGCCTTGATCGCGACGGGGACGGAGCACGGCCAGGGCAGCTCAGGGCGGTTCGGCAACGGCGCAGGAAGGCCGGCTCGGGGCTGACCACAGTAGAGACGACTCAAGGTCAGGCCGCGGCGGCTCAGACCCAGCACGGCGCCCGGCTGCTTGAATAGGTGACTCATTGGCGGCGACTCTGGGCCGCGAGGGCGTCTGAGGCAGGGCGGAGCCAGTGCAGTGGTGAGGATGGCGCGCGTGCAGCGGCGCAGGTCGGGAACGCGGACGGCTCTGGAAACAGGCAGCCACAGCGGCGACTTGCCAGTGCGGGCGAGGCGGGGACAGAGCGGTGGTTCACAATCTGCCGTCGGCAGGGGCGGCTCGGGAACGGGTGGTTTAGCGAGGGGCACCGGCTAGGCGAGGTGCCGGCTCATAGGGCCACACCGGCAGAGGCAGGCAGAGACGCGAGGTCCAGCCCGGAGCCACGATGGAGTCCATGCCCATGACCCTACCAGACAACTTTTTTGGCCGTCACGAGTTAGCACTTTCCTTCTTGATGTGACAAGTAGTAGTCTGTGTACTCGTATTGGATCCAATGTGCTTCAGTGTTTGTTGCGGCGAAAGCTTATGCTGATCTCGATGACTTGTGGCAGCATAGATGCAGCCCTAACTCTTAATCTCAATCTTGTATCTGATGTTTCAACCTTTAATCATGATTATGATCCTAACTCAATAATTTTGCTGATTCTTCTTCATCTGATGAATTGCGAGCTTCTCAAACCCTAAAAAGATCCCTCCAAAGACTCAACACCACCGTGCGCCGGCCCCATGGTGGGCGCCAACTGTCGTGAAATTGTCACGACAGATGTCCTAGTGTGAGGACTTAGTCATGAGGCCAGCGCATCTTTATGGTAGCTTGAGAGGGGTTAATCGGGATGAGAGATGAAGAGCAGATCAACGCACAAGACAATGATTTAGACAGCTTCGGGCCCCGGAAAACATCATCCGGCAATAGCCCTACGTGTTGTTTGTGGCTAGATCTCATTATGCTCATGAGAGAGTCACCGCATAAGCCGGCTCCCCGTTTGTGTCTAGCCCTCGAGATTGTTTCTTGTTGCTTGTCCCTCTTTGGGGAGCCCTGCCCCTCCTTATTTATGTTAAAAGGGCGGGTTACATGACTAGTCCTAGTAGGATTAGGATTACTCTATTACAAGTGGATTCCTAGTCTTGCTTTCTTTGTAGGAGAATATTCCTTATGTCTTTCCTCTTAATTCGGGCCATCATAACATGAGCCGGCCTTCTGGGCCTTGGGCCTTGTCATCCATATGAAACACCCGCCGGGTCACCAATGAGTCTTCAGGCTCGTGAATTGTCACATCAGTGAGCCGCTAGATACGTGAGTCGCCAATCCTCTGGCGGGTTACCAATGAAACATCAAGTCCAGCCGGGTCATATATCTGGCCGGGTCATATCGCCGGGTATATCCCCGGCACTTAGTGTGCTATCAAACATCACAACGTAACTGGGTGATTATAAATATGCTCTACAGGTGTCTCTGATGGTGTTTGTTGAGTTGGCATAGATTGAGATTAGGATTTGTCACTCCATGTTTCGGAGAGGTATCTCTGGGCCCTCTGGGTAATGCACATCACTATAAGCCTTGCAAGCAATGTGACTAATGAGTTAGTTACATGATGATACATTACGGAACGAGTAAAGAGACTTGTCGGTAACGATATTGAACTAGATAATACCGACGATCGAATCTCGGGCAAGTAACATACCGATGACAAAGGGAACAACATATGTTGTTATGCGGTTTGACCGATAAAGATCTTCAAAGAATATGTAGGAGCCAATATGAGCATCCAGGATCTTCTATTGGTTATTGACCGGAGATGTGTCTCGGTCATGTCTACATAGTTCTCCAACCCGCAGGGTCCGCACGCTTAATGTTCGATGAAGATTTGTATTATGAGTTATGTGATTTGATGTACCAAAGTTTGTTCAGAGTCCCGGATGAGATCACGGACATGATGAGGAGTCTCGAAATGATCGAGACATAAATATTGATATATTGGACCATGTTATTCGGACATCGGAAGTGTTCCGAATAGTTTCGGGTAAAAACAGAGTGCCGAAGGGGTTATCCGAACCCCCCGGGGAACTAATGGACCACCATGGGCCTTATTGGCGAGAGAGGAGTTTTGGTGGAATCCTACTAGGACTAGGAGTCCTAGTAGGACTCCCCTCTTGGGCGCGCCCTAGGGGCCGGCCGGCCCTCCCCTCCTCCCTCCTTTATATACGTTGGGAGGGGGCACCCTAGAACACACAAGTTGATCTTTTAGCCGTGTGTGGTGCCGCCCTCCATAGTTACACACCTCGGTCATATCGTCATAGTGCTTAGGCGAAGCCCTGCGTCGGTAATTTCATCATCACCGTCACCACGCCATCGTGCTGACGGAACTCTCCCTCAGCCTCAACTGGATCAAGAGTCCGAGGGACGTCACCGAGCTGAACGTGTGATGAACGCGGAGGTGCCGTATGTTCGGTGCTTGGATCAGTTGGATAGCGAAGACGTTCGACTACATGAACCGCGTTACTAAACGCTTCCGCTTTTGGTCTACAAGGGTACGTAGACACACTCTCCCCTCTCGTTGCTATGCATCTCCTAGATAGATCTTGCGTGATCGTAGGCAAATTTTTTGAAATACTGCATTCCTCAACAAGCGGCCGGGGGGAGGCTTGCCCTCCAAGCCAGTTGGAGGCACCCTCCCTCCTCTAGGGTTTCCCACCCCCAGACGCATGGGCCCTTGGGGGGCTGGCTCGCCTGGTCCATGTAGGCCAGGGTGCCCCTCAGATCATGTAGGTCTCTGGGGCAAGTGGGCCCCTCTGATGGACCCCCAGAACCCCCGGTATAATGCCGGTGGACCCCTAAACTTTTCTGAAACCCCGAAAACCACTTTTCATATATAAGTCTTTACCTTCGGACTATTTAGGAGCTCCTCGTGATGTATTGTATCTCAATCGAGACTCCAAACAATATTCCGTCTTTCCATTATGAATATCCCAATACTACCCTAGCGTTAACGAACGTTAAGTGTGTGACCCTACAGCTTCAAGAACATGCAAACATGACCAAGACACCTCTCCGATCGATAGTCAATAGCGGGACCTGGATGCCCATAATGACTCCCACATATTCAACAAAGATCTTTATCGGTTTGAACCATGATGTCGAGGATTCAAACAATCTCGTATACAATTCCCTTGTCTCGGGCTATTTTACTTTCCCGAGATTCGATCATCGGTATCACCACAACTAGTTCAATCTCGTTATTGCCAAGTCTCTTTCCTATTTATGTAATACAATATCCTTGTGACTGAACACACTAGTCACATGCTTGCAAGATCCTTTGGATATAATGTTACCGAGAGGGCCCACCGATGTCTCTCTGTTACACGGAGTAACTAATCCTAAGTCCCGATTCATGCAATCCAACAAATACTTTTTGAGAAACATGTAGAGCACCTTTATGATCACCCAATTACAAAGTGACGGTTTATACCCACAAAGTATTCTTTTGACATTATGGAGTGGCACGGTCTCATCGTCTAAGGAACAGATACTTGACATGAAGAAAGATGTAGCAATTAAACTAAGTGATATGGTCAGATGCTAAGCTTACGATTGGGGCTTTCCATCACACCATTCTCCTAATGATGTGATCCCATTATTAAATGATAACTCATGTCTATGTTTAGGAAACCTTAACCATCTTTATTCAACGAGCTAGTCTAGTAGAGGCTCACTAGGGACACAATATCTATTTATGTATCCACACATGTATTTAAATTTCTAGTCAATACAATTCTTGTAACATCCCAATTTTCAATTTGGATGTTAATTATTAGGTCATCATATGCATCCACGATTCTTGCATTTTGAATTTGTTTTATTTGGACATTTTGATCCTAGAAACCTTAAGCAACGTAAGGACCATGTGAGAGAGTTGGAGGTTTTCATAAAACTCCATTTTTGAATTTTCAAAATTGGTAAATTGGATAAAGGTGATTTTTATTTGGAATCATTTTCCCATTTATTTCCAAAATAAATATGAGAGAACATAATATGACTTCTTCAAAAGAGAGGAAATAATGAAATTTAATTTTCAATAAAAATATTTATTTTATTTGAGATTTTATTCGATTAAATTAGGAAAAAAATGCATTTTTTGAAAATTGCATTTTAGCCGAGAAAAATGTTCACATTGTCCTAAATTTTAGTAGAGGACCGCGAAAATTATTTTTGTGATTTTAGGATTTTTATTTATTTTATTTTTGGATTTTTTTTCCTTTTCGATGAAATTATTTAAAAAAAACTCTTCGACCAACTGGGCCGAAGCCCAGCCGGCCCGCACCGCCGCCGCCTTCCTCGAGCCCGGGAGTCCCGCCCGCCGCCGCCGCCGCTCGAGTCCGAGCCGGACTCCGCCGCTTGTGCCCCCTACCCCAAGCCGGCCTCTCCCTCCCCCCTCTTTAAATAGCCACTGCCGCCGCCCCGCCACCCCAAGCCGCCGCCCCGCCACCCCAAGCCGACCGCGCCGCCGACACCGAACGCCGCCGCCGCGCCGCGCCGCCCGCACCGTTGCCCCGCGCCGCCTCTAGCCGCCGCTGGAGCCGCCGTCCCGCCTCGCCAGAATACGGCGCCGCCGCCGCCGGTTTTCTTCCCCCCGAACCGGTAAAACCACAAGGACCCGACCGGTTTTTTGAAAACAATTTGGTTTAGCTCGGTTTATTTTTTAGGTTTTGTTAAATAGTGAGCGTTCACCCGATTTGTTCTTTTAGCGAACAAATTCGTTCGTTAGTCTCTGTTAGCGGACGTTCGCCTGATAGATTTTTCTTTTTCTGTTTAATTTTGGCCAGTGACCTATCCGCGAATAGTTTTCTTACCGATTAGTCCCTGATCTTCAAACCCTCACAACTTTTTGCTCGTTTATCCAAATCCAGTGAAACCAATGCCAAAATATTCATCTTGTTCCCCTCTGTCCAGATTAACAACTTGAACATGATTTTGGAAATTTAAAATTTGGTTTCAAGCAGATTTGAGTTCAAACTTTTTTGATCGTAGTTTGAGTTTCGTGACTTCGATTCGATTGATTCTTTTTGCAAATCGAAGCTATTCACTTGAACTTTTTGTCTAGATCTTTTATTATGGTTTTACCTTTGCATATTATGCTTGAGTGCTTATGTATGTTACTTTTTGTCCACGATAGAGTTTCTGGAGTGGGAGGCTTGCTACTACGAATCACTAGGGTTTTCTGATCATCAGCAAGGCAAGTAAGACTTTGATCATACCCCTTTATTACCCAGTTTTTATGCATTAGTTTCAATCCTCAAGCATTGCATGAGTAGGTCTTGATAGCATGTGGGTATGGGAAGTGGTTGATGAGGTAGGAACCTATTGTCTTATATTCAAACCCCGGGTATTGTTGTGTTATGATTGCATTACTTTGCTATGCTCGTAGACGTGGATTGGTATGTGAGATTCATGAAAGATGTGAGATTTATTTATATCTAAGGGTTAACTTAAGGTGGCTACTATAATACACATCTGGGTGGATTGGTTGCGGGCACCTAGAGCAATCTGGTGTTGTCCTAGGATATCTCGGAGTACCCGTGCGATCATCCTATGGTTTGCCACCCAGGCTCAAAGGATCATAATATTATTCCTGCTAGAAACTTCCGTGTGTAGCCACAAGCCATTATGGGCTCTGGCATAGTTGAGTAAGTCGTGTGACCTCTTTCAGTGGTTGGCTAGCAGATGTAGGGGATGTAGGTGGTACTGTCTACCCAGAGTAAAGAGTTAATGCTTCTGAAAGACTGTGTCTTGGTCATCCGTTTCTCAAACATCATGTAGTGCGAGAAAACCAATGAAGGAGATCGAGTCTTGTGGGTTAAAGTGCGCAAGACTCTGCAGAGTGTATAAACCAATCATGGTTAGCCGTGTCCCCGGTTATGGACATCTTGAGTATCTGGTATTTGCATTATTGATTGATCTCATCACTTTGCTTAATGAATTTGGTGGGTTATAATTATTTGGAGGAACCTTCTCAATAATGACATAAAATTTGTAGTTAAATAAAATATATTCCTTTGTTATAGGGAAAAATAGCTTTATGCAAATAAAAACAGTATAGCCTACACCAGCCAAATATGCATGTAGTGATAGCTGTTATTTGTTCATTGCTCTATGGTGTTATCTTGCCAGCATATTCCATGTGCTGACCTACACAGCTGCAATGTATCATGTTGCAGAGTTTTCAGACGAAGAGTAAGGTGCGATAGGTCGTTGTCATGCACTCAGTTTTGCTGTTGTAACATCCCAATTTTCAATTTGAATGTTTATAATAAATAATTCATATGCATCCATGATTTATGCATTTTTGCCCCATTTGTTTTAATTGATTTTTGATCCAAGGAACTTTGAGCAACTCAAGGACCAAAAGAGAGAGTTGGAAGTTTCCCTAAAAACCAATTTTTTTCGAAGTTGGGAGTTTGGATCAAATTTGGTTTCACCAAAAAAAATTCATTTCCATTATATCAAAAATAAAATAAAGAGAGAAGATGAAATGACTTCTTCAAAATCAGAAGGAAAATATTGGAAATTGAATTTTAAATCAAAATATATTTATTGGGATTTATTTGCAAATTTATTTTGATACACATTTTATTATCATAGCAAAATGTTTTTTTTAATTTTGCATTTTAGGACGGATAAATGTTCACAAGGTCATATATAAGACCATATAATTATGTGGAATTTTCTGGGATTTTTAGGCTAATTGTTTTTTGTATTTTCGGTGTTTCATTGCTTCTGTAAAAAAACATTTAAAAAATGCAGCCGAGTAGGCCCAGCCTTCCCACGACCCATTCTGATTCATTAGTGTTCATGTATAGAGAGAACGCACAGAACACATCTCCACCCAGTGCCCCACCCCTCCCCTCCTCTCCCTCGCCCGGAAACTCCTCTGAATGGAACCCCCTCGCCTCCCTGTACCCTTCCCCTTCACTAGTGCGCCTTGGAGTCGCCTATAATGGCCATTACGAGGCAGAGAAACGGCCACCATTATACTCCATTGTCTACTCGAATTCGGACCTCCCGATGCCTATAAATAAAGCACCCCTAGGAGCCCCTCTCACCCCTCGTCTGAAGCCCTCTCTTTCTGGAGTTTTTCCCCTCCCTAACCCCATCAATTGCTTGCCGAAGTTTGTGAATTCCGGCGACCTCTCATCGTGCGTACAGGAAGCAATCTACAACCACAACTTGTTCAAGTGGTCCACCTCATCATCCTCTACATCGTTCTGCACGCGTCCTTCGCTGAAGCACACCAGAGCCACCTTCTTCCTCGTCTCCGGCGAATCACAGAGTGCCACTTGTCTCTGGCCGATTTTTTTATTTTTCAGGAATTTTTCCAAATTCAGATTCTTTACCAAATCTTCTTTCTTGTATTCCCTCCGTAAACTAATATAAGAGCGTTTAGAATACTAAAATAGTGATCTCAACACTCTTATATTAGTTTACAGAGGGAGTATATCTTTTAGTCTATAGATTCGATTTAGTTGATTCTTTTTCCTACTAATTCATAGAAATCCCATCTATCCAGAGAACCAAACAAAAAATATTTTTGAAAATTTGAATTCAAACAGATCTAAATTCAAACTTTGTTAGGCCGTAACTCGAGTTTCGTAACTCCATTTTAGGTGATTCTTTTTGCAAATCGAAACTCGTAACGTGTACTTTTTGTTAAAACCAAAACCATTTATTTTTGTTGCTGTAAAAATTTCATTATGTACAGAAACTTTATTTGGTTGTTTTTGAAGTTTTCCGAAGTCTTTCATTTGTTTTGTTTATGGATCTTTGCTTGTATGCTTATGTATGTTGTTGCTTGCTTACGCTAGATCATCCGGAGTGCGAAGCTTGCTACTACGAATCTTCAGAGTTCGATGAACGTCGGCAAGGCAAGTTCACACTTTGATCATAATTTTCAATACCCAGTTTTTACTATGCATTAGTTTAACCCTCAAAGATTGCATGAGTAGGATTGGGAACATGTGGTTATGCTATGTAGTTCATGTGGTAGGAACCTATGACCTTTGATCACCCCGGGAATATTCGTTATATCATATATTGCTTACCCATGCTCGTAGACGGGGATTGGTATGTGTGATCCATGCAAGTTGCGAGAGATAATAATTTTGGGACAACATAAGGTGGCAACTTTAATACACATCTGGGTGGATTGTTTGGGGCACCTGGAGAAACCAGTGCTTGCCCAAGGGGAATCTCGGAGTACCCGTGTGATTATCCTAGGTCCGCCACCCAGGCTCAAAGGGATCATAAGATATTTCATGCCTAGAAACTTCTATGTGCAGTCACAAGCCATTATGGGCTCTGGCATAGTTGAGTAAGTTGTGTGACCTCTTTCCGTGGTAGACTAGTTGGTGTAGGGGAAAGTAGGTGTACCGGTCTACCCAGGGTTAAGGGGAAACGTTTCTGAAAGGCTATGTCTCGATCTTCCGATCATGGAGATGGTCGAGTCTTGTGGGGAAAAGTGCGCAAACCTCTGCAGAGTGTACAGACTAATCATGATTAGCCGTATCCCCGGTTATGGATAACTTGAGTATCTAGAAGTGAATTATTGATTGATCTCATCACTCTTTTTAATGAAATTATTGGGTTACTAATAACTTGGGAATTTTGGGATTGAGTTGGAGGTACCTTCTCAATAAGGGCATTTTTAATTTAGTGAAAATAAAAAAATTATTCCTTTGTTGTAGGAAAAAATTGGCTTTATGCAAAAATTTAAACTTAGAGCCTCCACCAGCTAAATTTGCATATAGAGATAGTCTTTTTCATCATTATTATTCTATGGTGTGAAATTGCCAGCATATTTCATGTGCTGACCTACACGGCTGCAACGTCTCATGTTGCAAACTTTTCCGACGAGGATTAAAGGTGCGATAGGTCGTTGTTCTACACTCAGTTTGCCGTGGAGTTGGATGGACTCTTTTACTTTCGATGCTTCCGCAGTTATTTTTATTTAGATGGCCTTTGGCCATATTATTGTAATAAATACTCTTTTGAGGATCTCGATGTAATAAAGTGTGTGATTGAACTCTGTTATAATTCCTCAAGTACTGTGCATGTCAGCATATTGATCCAGGGATGACACTTAAGCACAGAGACTTTGATCCATTTGGGCCAGGTCGCTACAAGATGGTATCAGAGCACACGCTGACTGTACGACGCGACCATTAGGAAATGGAAATCCATAGGAAGAAAACTCTATTTTACGACTTCCTTAAATATCCGTTGGTCTATACTCTTCTCTATTCATTTCTATCTCTTCTCCACTTCAACAAAATAGTTGTTGAACCCCATCACCAAGTTTCTCAGCCCGATGAGACCATGACCTATGAAGACATCATTGACGAAGAAGAAGAAGCTAGAGTTGACTTTGATTTGGGAAGATTGAGTTCAGACCACCACTACCAAGTTGAGTCCAATGAATGATTTGCGGTAGTATGCAGAGATCATATCTCTTGTGGATGTGACCTTACCCATAGGTTTTGCTTGTGTGGTGTGATATGTGTGAATTGCTTGATTTGAAATTTTCTTGCTATCATAAGCATATGGGTAGTGATTTCTCTCATTAGACCCTTATTCTATTCTAATTTCTCATCCACTCTAAACCGAATAGATGCCTCCAAGACGTGACCCGGAATTCCCACCGGAACTTACCCAGTTGATCTAGAACCAGAATGCCCTCATGTAGCTACTCATCCATAATCAGAACCAGAACAACAACAACCCATCGCCACCACCCCCGGTCGACAACCTTATCCATTTCCTGAGGTTGAACCCATGAGTGTTCTCTAGCAGCACGGATCCGATCATTGCAGATGACTGGCTTCACAATATCGGAAGAGAGCTGACCACCATAGGATGGACTGACTCTGAGAAGGTGCGCTTTGCCGCACATCAACTGGATAGACCAGCAGCCTCATGGTGGGAGAATTACACCACCACTTTCCCCATAGCCAATGTGACTTGGGATCAATTCCAGCAGGTGTTCCGTACCGCACATGTTTCAGCCGGAGCTATGAGTCTGAAGAAGCGTGACGCAACTTACGCCAGGGAAATCGTTCTATTGGTGATTATGTGGAGGAATTCAGCAAGTTATCCAGGTATGCTCCTGGAGACGTGGCTAATGATGCCACTAAGCAGGAGAAATTTCTGGAGGGACTAAACGATGATCTGGGACTTCAGTTGACCATGGCTACCTTTAACAATTACCAAGAGTTGGTCGACAAGGCTCTCATTCTGGAAGGCAAGCAGCAGCAGGTGGAGAATCACAAGAGAAAGTACGAACAGGGAAAGTACAACTCGGGAGTTCAGCAGAAACCCCGGTATACCCCGTACTCGGGAAATAATGGATCAGGATCCGGCAAGTATAGTGGACACACTCACCATAACTATGGAGGAAATGGACATATCCATAATGTCCATACGAATGGCAATGGGAACGGAGGAAATAGCAATCATCATCAGTCCAACCCCGCTACACCGGCAAAGAAGGATCTGAGCCACATTACTTGTTTGAAGTGCGGGAAAACTGGACACTACGCCATCGATTTCCCTGAGGCCAAGAACGGGAACGGAAATGGAAGCTTTGGAGGCAAGAAGCCCAATCCATTCACCAGAGGTCAGGTGAATCACGTCAATGTGGAGGTAGTTTATGACCAGCCTGGCATCGTTATTGGTAACCTCTTGGTTAATTCATTTACAACCCTTGTTCTTTTTGACACTGGTGCATCACATTCATTCATATCAAGGGGGTTTGTGGATAAGTTTAAGTTGCCGACTGTAGCCCTTAAAACACCAATGTTAGTGAGTTCCCTAGGAGCAGAGTCTACGGCTAGTCGGGGATGTTTTCAGTTTCACTACAAGAAATATGTCAACTTGTGACCCTCACTATTGGCTGCTGAAAGGTCATAGTTTTTCATTTGTGACCTTTTTGTGACCAAAAAAAGAAGGTCAAAAGCTAGCAGTCGTAAACTGAAATTAGTGACCTTCTTTGTCATATGTAAAAGGTCGTTGGTTCCAAGACCAAATTTTTGGTCACTAGCAACCTCCTCGGGCCACATAGGCATCCAGCGTGGCAAGCTGATGTGGCACAAGAATCAGCCCGGTCCGATTCGGCATTTTACATGGGCCGAGCCCATTAATTCAACCCATTTGTTGTTTTTTTCTTTTAATTTGGGTAAGCTACACAGGCCAGGCCCTATAATTCGGCCTTTTTATTTTTGGGTTGTGCCTGTTTTTTCTTTTTTCAAATGGGTCCCAATAGTCAGGTTATGATAAGTGGGTCCCAAATTTCTGATTCTGGTTTGTGGGTCCTTGCTGTCATGGTCATGTTCCTCAGATTTCAATATGCCAATAATTAAACAACCAATATTTAAATCAAAATAGACAGAAAACAAGTGTAATACTTCAAATAACAAGAAACAATAATCTGTTACATCAACACACATACAACATTTCATTCAAAAACAGAGAGAAGATACATGAAATTCTGGAGTTCATAATGCCCAGATAACCCAGCTATTATTACATAACTTGCTATACAAAAATGTCTTGGCGCTTCTTTGAACATCTTCTTTCGTCTTGAATTTAGGCAAAATATCTGCCAACAAGAAAACATAACAACAAAGATATAGTGAATAACAACAGCAGCAAGTGATGGGGTGCTATTTAGTAAAATTAAGTCCGGAAAGAAACATGCATGAAAATTAAGAAGAGCTAGAGAAAGTCTACATGAAAATCAAGAAGTGCTATTCAGTATGAGTGCCCAGAAGTTTTCGTGCACGTCATGCCAAGTCAGCCAACACGTAGCATGCATGTGGGCCATAAAACATGATCACAGTTCAGCACCTACAACAACCTAACACAACAGATCAAGTCATGAAGTGATAATAATAGTGTGTAATGAGAAACTGACCGCTCTTTTTAATTACTATGGGCAACAAAATATCTAGTATCAGATACTCGATCGGATTCATTCACATACTTATTATGTTGACAAGATTGTAGAGGTTAATAACAACAAAACTAAAACTGGAGCTTGATCCATTTGTGATGCACGACATAAGCTAACAAAAAACACATTCCAAAACTATCTGTGTAAAACATTTATGGATGGATACATTCAAGAAATAGAGAAGTTCAAATAGTTTTATAAATGCACAAATAACTTGAGGAAAAGTAGCCAACTTATGTATGAATCCTGTTCACTAGAGCATTTTATGAAAAAAATATGATGGCCATGGAATAGAGCAAGGTACTTCTACATCACCACAAAATAGGGAGCTAGAGGTAGGAGGTGGGCTCACCGGAGAGGAGGCTGTACTTGATGCTGCAGACAATCGCGGCCGCTGTACGCGATAGAGGAGGTTGTATCCGAGTTGGACCATGTGCGGAGCATCGTCGTCGTGGTGGATTCCCTGGTTGTCATCATTGTCCACTAAGGATGTCTGCTGCTCCGAAACGAACAAACAGGTAAGAGCTGGTGTTGTTGAGCTAAGTATATAAACGATTTAAAAAGAGAGCCCATTAGTTTGAGAGGACAATCTTTTTTTAACTGATTGGGACATAATCATGCAACTATATTTCGGTTGCAGTAGTAGACACTACTCTCTATACAGGACAGTGATGGCATTTTAGCACTCTTTTGCGTAGGACAGTGATGAACAGCCTCAAAATGCCTAAAACATTCAGCAAAAAAACATGGTTAAAGATGCAGCTGGTTTGGGTACTCAAACTCAGGCAATTAGTAAGAATCTCACAGGTTCAGCGAGATTCAAAGTCAATTCAAGCAGGGTTCCCATAGCTAGAGAGAATTATCACAATTGTGGGATCAGTTTTGGTATATATACTTAGGTTATGAACCAAATATATATCAAGCAAGCAGTAATTGGCAATGGACGAGCATGTTACAGAATTGAGCATTGTAAACGGTAAGGAAAACTTGCGACAAGCAACCACAACATGTTTATATCCATAGCTCAACTGAACTTCAGAAAAAGTAAGACAAACAAAGTACAGTTCGTTGACAGGATAGGATTCATGGTAAAACGACTCACCCAAGAGACCAGAGTCTCGTCGTCCTCGTCAGGCTCGTCGGACAGGACCACTCTCTTGCCAGTGATGATCTCCAGAAGCACGAGGCCGAAGGAAAACATGGCTGTCATCTCCTTGTCGGATCTTGGCCAGCTCAGGGGAAACATGGCATTCAAGCATCGGTCAACACTTGTGGAAGAAAGTATCAATACAGTGAAATAAAAGATGTGGTGGGGGCATACAATGGAGTTAGGGACGCCGACTTCCGCATAGATGTCCAGTATGAGCTTGGACATGTTTCCCGTGATCTCGGAAACATTCTTCTGCAGCCTAAAACTTGCCACTATATCATCTGGAAGAAAAAAAATAGTTTCATTAGACACATGATACATTCATACATCAATACATCTGGTACTCTTACCCAATAAAACAAAGAATAGTGATCACCGCATGTGCTTAAACTAAATTGGAACCATGACGCTCCAATAGTGCCACCTAAAATTGGCAAGGATTCATTGGAGGTCAAAGTTCTTGCTTTAGACCACTAGAAAGGATTCATATATCGTTTGGGAATAGATCGCACCTAGAATTCATTGACAGTCATATATTGTTTGGTAATACATCACACCTAAAATTCATGAGCAGTAATCAATTACTGCTCGGTCCTTTATCACAGTTGTTGCAACAACACGAAATAGGAAGTGACAGCAACTCCATCACTTTGGCAGCTCCAGTAGCTTTCACCACCGATAATTCTACAGCCAAATGAAAAATTAACTATGCCGACTAACAACGGTACAAAATCATGCTGGACTACGACACAGAATCAAAACCAATACATCACTGGCATCGGTCAAAGCTTAGGGCGACAACGCTGAGGGGGATGCAGTCGGTAGACGTTTTCTCAGCCTACTCAATTTCCAAAAAGTTATCACCGACAGATGCCTAAGCAGCGCTGAGTTTATGGACTGTGACTAGTTGAATTGCAGTAAGCAATATATATATATATATATATATATATATAAATTGGCCGCACGATGTGTGCAGGCTGAACAAAGACTTTTGCAAGAAAACGTGTGCAGGTTGAGTTTATGGACTGTGACTAGTTGAATTGCAGTAAGCAATATCTATACTTACTAATAAAGCAAGGTGTGTTTTGTCAATTTTTTCATCCGTTCACCGCTGACTTTTTTTTCTATCCGAGGTGGTACTAAATTTTATGCGTTTGTCTGCCAAAAAGAAATTTTCGTACATGGTCGTGTGCTGCGGCCCAATGAAGTCAGCAAACTTATTTTTCTGCCCACACAGCTGAAAAGGTCTATTTTCTGCACTAGGCGTCAAATAGTAGGAGTTTCGCACAGGACAACCAATAATGAGCTGGCCTATTTTTCTTAATTTCCCTGTTTTACTTCTATTTTTATTCCCCTTTCCCTACCTCTTTTTTCCTTCCAAATTTATTTATCTTTTATAATTTATTTTGTAAATTAAAATTCTCAAAAAGCGTCCAGAACTAAAATAACTAAAAAATGTTCAATTTTTTATTGCTTTAGTTGTTCGAGATTTCTAAAAAGATAATTGCATTTTAAAAATGCTCCAAATTCGAAAAATATTCTTGTTTTAGTGAAAGTTTTACAATTAAAAATAATGTTCATGTATAAACGATACACATTTTCTAAAAAACTTATGAATTTCAACACATGTTTCTATTTTAAAAAAATGTTCACAAATTTAAATAATGTTCATGTTTTTTATAAAAAAATTGGTGTTTTCAGAAAATGTTTGTGAATTTTAAAATATGTTCCCTTTCATATTTTGTTAACATTTTTCCAAAATTCTACATAATTTTCCAATAACTATTAAGGATTTAAAAAATTGTTCATGTTTCGTAGAATATTCAAAAACTCCATACCTTAAAATCACCTCCATTGCAAGGATTGAAAGGAAAAATAGATTGAATAACTCATGGGCCTTCTCTGATGTATGATGACGTAACAAAACTCTTAAATGCCATCGATCAATGAATAGAAAAATAACGGATTGATTCATTCACACTCAGCGAAACCGGGAAGCTAAATATTCATTTTTCGTGTGCACACAGGGTTTTGCTTGCACATATAATTCTCACTGACTCTAAATGCATACTATTTTATATCCTGTTGCAACACACGGGCATATGTGTCAGTCTTTACCTAATAATAAAGTAAACTGAGTTTTTTCGTCCGTCATGTCATTTTTTAGAAAAGTTCTTGTCTTTTCTTGAAATCAACCCGCCGTCAGGATTTAAGTCACACCGGAACTGTTATTTTACATTTTTCGAAAAAACCCTGATGTTTTAGGCAATTCATCCGCGGATCATATTTAAGTCAAACAAATGTTTTTTTAAATCATCCATATCTTTTAAACCGTAACTCCGGTTTGAACATGTTATATATGAAATTTGATTAGAAAAATATGTAGAATATGAATATGAGATTATTTTTACCTGTTAAGTATTTTTAAATATTATTTTGAAATATATTTGAGTCAAACCAAATGATTTTCTAAATTATCTGTATCTTTTAAACTGTAACTTCGATTTTAACATATTATATATGAAATTTTATTAAAAAAATGTGTGGAATCTAAATATGATGTTAATTTTACCTGTTAAATATTTTTAAAATATTGTTATGGAAGCAAACTTATAATTTGTTTTTTTCATACCGGCGGCGATCCGGATTACAAATAAACACCCCACTATAACCATATACGAAAAAGAAAACATCAATAACTACACATGCATACCAGTGAAAAATGTCACAGGGAAAAACAACAGATTTCTCATCGCGGGAGTGAGAGAAAACGAGAGAGAGAGAGAGAGAGGGAGGGAGGAGAGAGGGAGAGAGAGACGCCTTAGGATTAACCATATTTAACACACATTTTTTGTTGTTTTGTGTGAACACCGAGGCCATCGCCCGCGAGGGTGAGAAGAGAATAAGCGGCAACACAAATATGATGCCTCGCAAAAATAAAGGAGATGGACTTATTGTGGTCTTGAATGATGGTTGTTGAGTTAATAGCGTGTGTTATATTTTCTCTCCCGTTGCAACACACAGGCTCTTTTGCTAGTATATATAAATTGGAAGAGGAAAGTGACAATTACTTTGACAGCGACACAAGGATGCTGTAAGACTAGTCCTGGCCCATACCGTGATTGTAAGTTGCAGAGCACACATCAAATAGACGGAATGAGTGAACCAAGAGGCGACACGAAGGCAGACCAAGCCATTGACTGATGCTGGAGACGTGAGACCTGTAGCATGACCTGATTCAGTTATGCACACGTAAACAAACCTAAACCACTCAAAAGTGATTAGACATTTCTTCAGAGAGCACACTGATTCAGAATTGCAACACTGATTCAGAGAGCATAACTGAATCTGAACGGGATAACGCACCTTGGAACAATGGAAAATTTGTAGGTAAATTGGGAATCTAGCTGCAAGACTTATCACATACATGGCACTTGTGTTGGCTCACTCGTCTATCTTCCACGCCGCCAAAGCGAGGGCGAGCCTGCCAAGGAAATGGCTGCTGGGGTTTGACTCTCCGAGGTCCGAGGCGGAGGAGGCCCTGGGGGAGAGAGAATCCGTCGAGCCGCACGCTACGCATCCGGAAGAAGAAACCCTTGGCGAGGCTCGCGCGGCGATGACCAGTGGTGGCGTTTTCACCGCGGCGCACGGGCTCGGGAGGTGTCGGCCGCGCAACGAGGCGGCGAGGAACTGCTGGAGGCCTTTGATACCGGCGGTGCCGGGGAGGTAGACGAGGCCGCACGACGAGGCGTGGATCCAGCTCGACGACGGTGTGGATCTGGAAGGCCCGCTACGGTGGCGGATCTGGCCGCGGACTGGCCTCATCGGCTTGATCTGACGCCATGGGAGAGAGGGAGAGGTGCGGTACAGAGTGGTGGTCGGGGAAGGATTGACGGCGGTGGTGGTGAGAGGAGGACGGCAGGATTCCCGTCTGAGGTTGCCAGGACCGAGAGAGAGGAGGACACGAGGGGTGGGGTTCGAGAGAGAGGGGAGTTTGCTGCCGTGGGTTGGATGGATAGACGGATGGATGGTCAGATGGATGTCATGTCATCAATCCAAGACACAAGTGATTCCACCAATCAGAATTAAGCTTATGTAGTTTTTTCCTTTTTGTTTCTCTTGTAAGGCAAATGCCTAATGTTATGTCAAAATTCATGGCAAATTTTGTCCAAATGATCTCATATTTTGCATAAATGTGCATCTTGGAATTCCAAACAATGTTTCCTAAGGGAGTTTTCATTTTCTTTGCATGGAAAATTTATTTTCCATTTTTCGAGTACCCGAAATGAGGCTTTTTTGTGAAGGAACTACCAAATAAATGTTGTAAGAATGTACCAAATCAAATTTATAAAATACTAGGCCATGTTTAATGCATAATTGACACAAAGGTTGGGTGTCAAAAGCCTTGATCCACCTTTGGTGAAAAAGACAAATTTCCGCCGATTCATTAGGAAGCGGGTCAAATTTGAACTGTAGCTGCCTCATAGTTTGCTCTTTATTTTTTTCCAAAAATCATTTCTAGGTACATAACTATCTATTTAATAAGAGAAACATCAAAAGGTTTCCAAGATTCAACAACTTGCTAGGAACGGTCTTCCCCGCTGTTTTGACCGCATTTTGAAACGGACATAAAAAAATAAAAAAAATAAAAAAATTGGAAAACCTTCGCATTGTGTCATCATAAGTGACCAAGTTTCCAAGAAAAATAATAAACTTGTAATACGACAATTATTGAAAAAAGTGTTCTCAGAAATGAGCTATGATGCGTGAAGATTCATGGCTTTCAAGCCAAAATGATCAATCTTATGGCCACATTCATGTCATAGTTTGTTCAAATGATCTAATATTGTGCACAAGGGTGCATATTGGAATTCCAACAATGTTGCCTAAGGGAGTTTTCATTTTCTTTGCACGGAAAATTCATTTTCCATTTTTCGAGTGCCCGAAATGAGGTTTTTTTGTGAAGGAACTACCAAATAAATGTTGTAAAAATGGACCAAATCAATTTTATAAAATACTAGGCCATGTTTAATGCACAATTGACACAATTTTGGGTGTCAAAAGCCTTGATCCACCTTTGGTGAAAAAGACAAATTTCTGCCGATTCAGTAGGAAGCGGGTCAAATTTGAACTGTAGCTGCCTCATAGTTTGCTCTTTACTTTTTCCAAAAATCATTTCTAGGTACATAACTATCTATTTAATAAGAGAAACATCAAAAGGTTTCCAAGATTCAACAACTAGCTAGGAACGGTCATTCCCGCTATTTTAGCCGCATTTTGAAACGGGCATAAAAAATTAAAAAAAATTAAAAAATCGGAAAACCTTCACATTGTGTCATCATAAGTGACCAAGTTTCTAGGAAAAATAATAAACTTGTAATACGGCAATTATTTAAAAAAAATATTCTCAGAAATGAGCTATGATGCGTGAAGATTCATGGTTTTCAAGCCAAATGATCAATCTTATGGCCACATTCATGGCATAGTTTGTTCAAATGATCTAATATTGTGCACAAGGGTGCATCTTCGAATTCCAAACAATCTTGCCTAAGGGAGTTTTCATTTTCTTTGCACGGAAAATTTATTTTCCATTTTTCGAGTGCCCGAAATGAGGTTTTTTTTGTGAAGGAACTACCAAATAATTATTGCAAAAATGGACCAAATCAATTTTATAAAATACTAGGCCATGTTTAATGCACAATTGACAAAATGGTTGGATGTAAAAAGTTTTTATCCACCTTTGGTGAAAAAGACAAATTTTCGCCGATTTAGTAGGAAGCGGGTCAAATTTGAACTGCAGCTGCCTTATAATTTGCTATTTATTTTTTCCAAAAATCATTTCTAGGTACATAAGTATCTATTTAAGCATAAATACATGGTTTGGTGGTGATACGTTGAGGTTTGGACGGTGGCCCAGGGCCCCAACTCCAAAGCGCGTAGACTCGCATGCCAACCACGTGGTCACCGTGTGACCGTGGCGTTGCCATGCGTTCTGGGAAGCCTAGGCATGTCTAGTAGGTTTGGCACTCCCCAGGTAGATGCTTGGAAGAAAATAACAACAGAAGAATCTCACGAGGAGACCGAACAATGCTCAAACATGAATTAGCACCCAAGTGTTTGATTAGTGGTACGGGAAATGCACATGGTCAATCGGCCTGAGTTTTGGCCGAGGATGATCATGGCACTAAGGACACTATCTTGGAAAATCTGCAGCTCAAATGGAGGAGTCTAGGTGTCACTTGCTTTGCAACATACCATACTGGACAAAAATATGAATGTTGAAGCCACACTCACATGTATTGTTAGATGGGGCTCAAATTTTGTGGAGAGCAATGATTTGGGAATATAGAATATGTGGAAAAATTCAGCTCATTAAGATATTCCTAGCTAGTACTTCCTTCACAACAGTTCGAGTTGTACAAAAACTTTGGAAATTTGCCGAGGAAGATTTACTAGGCAAATGGAGTTGAATATTGTCATGAGGCAATGATTTGGATAGTAAAGAATGCCCAATTTTTTGGGAATTTTGGATATGACAGAAATATAGGTTGCTTCACAATTTAGTGCAAAAATTGACACATGGACATGACACATAGGCAAAACTGATGAGGTGGCGCCTAGTCATAGCAGTAAGTACCAATGCATCCATGTTCACAACCTCATGACCATTTATATTGGTTGTAATCAGGTAGAAATAAGGTCATTGGCGCCTCTTGTCTGCTTTGTGACATTTGGTGGAAGCAATTTCAGGGTTTGAGCCCTTCCAAGCGAAATGGTCATGAATTTACGACCAATTCAGCTGGGGTCACTAAGAGAAGGTCATAAGTTGACATATTTCTTGTAGTGTTTCCATTGACCATAGGGAGACACATTTTTCCCACCGACCTCATCATCCTAGAATCACAAGGATTGGATGTAATCCTAGGTATGGATTGGCTATCCAAGTACGAGGGAAACATCGATTGTGCCAGTAAGTCGATTCTTCTCACCACCCAAGATGGAAAACGGATCAAGTATGTGTCGAGGCATACGCGAAGGAGGACTCAAGTGAATTCTCTTTCCGGAGTTGTTCAGGAGGAAGTACCAGTTGTGAAGGACTACCCCGATGTGTTTCCGCAGGAATTACCAGGCATGCCACCGGATCGGGACATAGAGTGTCTGATTGAATTGTTACCAGGCACCAGACCGATATCCAAGAGACCGTACCGGATGCCCGCAAATGATCTGGAGGAAATTAAGAAGCAGATTAAGGAAATATTGGAGAAAGGTTATATTCGACCGAGTTCATCACCTTGGGGAGCCCCGGTGCTTCTAGTTGAGAAGAAAGATGGATCCTTGAGAATGGATGTAGATTATCATGCGCTGAACGAGGTGACGATCAAGAACAAGTACCCTCTTGCAATGATCAATGATTTTTTTGACCAGCTACAAGGAGCAAAAGTTTTCTCCAAGATCGATCTTCGATCAGGATATCATCAGCTGAAGATTCGAGAACATGATATACCCAAGACAACTTTTACCACGAGATATGGGCTTTATGAGTACACAATCATGTCTTTTGGTTTGACTAGTGCCCCTGCCTATTTCGTGAGCATGATGAACAAGGTATTCATGGAGTTTTGTACAAGTTTTTTGTGGTATTCATTGATGACATATTGATTTACTCGAAGAATGAAGAAGAACACACAGAACATTTGCGCTTGGTACTGGAGAAGCTCAGAGAACATCAGTTATATGCCAAGTTCAGTAAGTGCGAATTTTGGTTGAAGGAAGTCGGATTTCTTGGACATATTATATCAGGAGAAGGAATAGCAGTGGACCCTTCGAAGGTTGAAGCCGTCACTGTTGGAAATGTGCCCTAGAGGCAATAATAAAATGGTTATTGTTGTATTTCCTTGTTCATGATAATTGTGTATTGTTCATGCTATAATTGTATTAACCGGAAAACATAATACATATGTGGATACATAGACAACACCATGTCCCTAGTAAGCCTCTAGTTGACTAGCTCGTTGATCAATAGATGGTTACGGTTTCCTGACCATGGACATTGGATGTCGTTGATAACGAGATCACATCATTAGGAGAATGATGCGATGGACAAGACCCGATCCTAAGCCTAGCACAAGATCGTGTAGTTCGTATGCTAAAGCTTTTCTAATGTCAAGTATCATTTCCTTAGACCATGAGATTGTGCAACTCCCGGATACCGTAGGAATGCTTTGGGTGTACCAAACGTCACAACGTAACTGGGTGGCTATAAAGGTGCACTACGGGTATCTCTGAAAGTATCTATTGGGTTGGCACGAATCGAAACTGGGATTTGTCACTCCGTGTAACGGAGAGGTATCTCTGGGCCCACTCGGTAGGACATCATCATAATGTGCACAATGTGACCAAGGAGTTGATCACGGGATGATGTGTTACGGAACGAGTAAAGAGACTTGCCGGTAACGAGATTGAACAAGGTATCGGGATACCGATGATCGAATCTCGGGCAAGTATCATACTAGTAGACAAAGGGAATTGTATACGAGATTGATTGAATCCTTGACATCGTGGTTCATCCGATGAGATCATCGTGGAACATGTGGGAGCCAACACGGGTATCCAGATCTCGTTGTTGGTTATTGACCAGAGAGATGTCTCGGTCATGTCTGCATGATTCCCGAGCCCGTAGGGTCTACACACTTAAGGTTCGATGACGCTAGGGTTATAGGGAAGGTATGTATGCGGTTACCGAATGTTGTTCGGAGTCCCGGATGAGATCCTGGACGTCACGAGGAGTTCCGGAATGGTCCGGAGGAGAAGATTGATATATTGGACAAAGGGTTTTGGAGTCCGAAAGTGTTCCGGAGGTACCGGGTGATGACCAGCATGACCGAAAGGTATTTCGGGAGCCCCCGCAAGTGTTGGGGGGCTTCATGGGCCAAGGGAAGGGGAAAACCAGCCCACTAAGGGGCTGTGCGCCCCCCTCACCTAATCCCACGTGACCAGGGGGTTTGGGGCGCCCCATCTAGGGTTCCCACCTCCTGGCTTGGGGGCCAAGTCACCCAAGGGGGAGATCCCATCTGCCCTGGCCACCGCCCCCCTAGGGGAAACCCTGGGGCGCCTCCCCCTCCCCCTTGCCCCTATATATAGTGGAGCTTTTGGGGCTGCCCAACACACGAGTCTCTCTCTCCCAAAGCGCAGGCGTACCTCTCTCCCTCCTCGTCTCTTGTAGTGCTTGGCGAAGCCCTGCAGGAGTACCGCGCTCCTCCACCACCACCACGCTGTCGTGCTGCTGCTGGATGGAGTCTTCCCCAACCTCTGCCTCTCTCCTTGCTGGATCAAGGCGCGGGAGACATCACCGGGCTGTACGTGTGTTGAACGCGGAGGCGCCGTTGTTCGGCGCTTAGGTCGGAATTGACCGCGATCTGAATCACTGCGTATACGACTCCACCAACCGCGTTCTTTCAACGCTTCCGCTTAGCGATCTTCAAGGGTATGAAGATGCACTCCCTCTCTCTCATTGCTAGTATCTCCTAGATTGATCTTGGTGACACGTAGGAATTTTTTTGAATTATTGCTACGATCCCCAATAGTGGCATCATGAGCTAGGTCTATGCGTAGATTCTATGCACGAGTAGAACACAAAGCAATTGTGGGCGATGATTTGTTCAATTTGCTTACCGTTACTAGTCTTATCTTGATCCGAGGACATTGTGGGATGAAGCGGCCCGGATCGACCTTACAAGTACCCTTACGTGAGACTGGTTCCACCGACTGACATGCACTTGATGCATAAGGTGGCTGGCGGGTGTCTGTCTCTCCCACTTTAGTAGGATCGGATTCGATGAAAAGGGTCCTTATGAAGGGTAAATAGCAATTGGCATATCACCGTTGTGGTTTTGCGTAGGTAAGAAACGTTCTTGATAGAAACCCATAGCAGCTACGTAGAACATGCAACAACAATTAGAGGATGTCTAACTTGTTTTTGCAGGGTTTGCTATGTGATGTGATATGGCCAAAAGGATGTGATGAATGATATATGTGATGTATGAGGTTGATCATGTTCTTGTAATAGGAATCACGACTTGCATGTCGATGAGTATGACAACCGGCAGGAGCCATAGGAGTTGCCTTAATTTATTTATGACCTGCGTGTCAATGAAAACGCCATGTAATTACTTTACTTTATTGCTAACCGTTAGCCATAGTAGTAGAAGTAATAGTTGGCGAGGCAACTTCATGAAGACACGATGATGGAGATCATGGTGTCATGCCGGTGACGATGGTGTTCATGCCACACCTCGAAGATGGAGATCAAAGGCGCAAGATGATATTGGCCATATCATGTCACTTTATGATTTGCATGTGATGCTTGTCATGTTTTTACATCTTATTTTCTTAGAACGACGGTAGCATAAATAAGATGATCCCTCATTAAAATATCAAAAATTGTGTTCCCCCTAACTGTGCACCATTGCTAAGGTCCGTTTTTCCGAAGCACCACGTGATGATCGGGTGTGATAGGTTCTAACGTTCGCATACAACGGGTGTAAGCCAGATTTACACACGCAATACACTTAGGTTAACTTGACGAGCTTAGCATGTACAGACATGGCCTCGGAACACGGAAGACCGAAAGGTCGAACATGAGTCATATAGTGGATACGATCAACATGAGGATGTTCACCGATGATGACTAGTCCGTCTCACGTGACGATCGGACACGACCTAGTTGACTCGGATCATGTATCACTTAGATGACTAGAGGGATGTCTATCTAAGTGGGAGTTCATTAAATAATTTGATTAGATGAACTTAATTATCATGAACATAGTCAAAAGGTCTTTGCAAATTATGTCGTAGCTCACGCTTTGGTTCTACTGTTTTAGATATATTCCTAGAGAAAATTCAATTGAGAGTTGACAGTAGCAATTATGCGGACTGGGTCCGTGAACTGAGGATTGTCCTCATTGCTGCACAGAAGGGTTATGTCCTTAATGCACCGCTCAGTGTGTTGAACCTCGAGCGTCGTCTCTAGATGTTGGGAAACATCTAACATACACGTTTTGATGACTACGTGATAGTTCAGTGCGTAATGCTAACAGTTTAGAATTATGGCACCAAAGACGTTTTTGAAACGTCGCAGAACATATGAGATGTTCCAAAGACTGAAATTGGGATTTCAGACTAGTGCCCATGTCAAGAGGTATGAGACCTCTGACAAGTTTCTTAAGCCTGCAAACTAAGGGAGAAAAGCTCAATCGTTGAGCATGTGCTTAGATTGTCTGAGTACTACAATCGCTTGAATCGAGTGGGAGTTAATCTTCCAGATGAGATAGTGATAGTTCTCCATAGTCACTGCCACCAAGCTATTAGAGCTTAGTGATGAACTATAACATATCAGGGGTAGACATGATGATCCTTGAGCAATTTGCGATGTTTGACACCGTGAAAGTAGAAATCAAGTAGGAGCATCAATTGTTGATGGTTAGTAAAACCACTAGTTTCAAGAAGGGCAAGGGAAAGAAGGGATACTTCATGAAACGGCAAATCAGTTGCTGCTCTAGTGAAGAAACCCAAGGTTGAACCCAAACCCGGGACTAAGTGCTTCTGTAATGAGGGGAACGGTCACTGAAGCAGAACTACCCTAGATACTTGGTAGATGCGAAGGCTGGCAAGGTCGACAGAAGTATTTTGAATATACGTTTTAGATTATTGTGTACTTTACTAGTACTCCTAGTAGCACCAGGGTAATAAATACCGGTTCGGTTGCTATTAGTAACTCAAAATAAAAGGCTACATAGACTAGCTAAAGGTGAGATGACGATATGTTGGAAGTGTTTCCAAGGTTGATGTGATCAAACATCACACGCTCCCTTATACCATCGAGATTGGTGTTAAACCTAAATAATTGTTATTTGGTGTTTGCATTGAGCATAGACATGATTGGATTATGTTTATTGCAATAAGGTTATTCATTTAAGGAGAATAATGGTTACTCTGTTTATTTGAATAAAACCTTCAATGGTCTTGCACCGAAAAATGAATGGTTTATTGAATCTCGATCGTAGTGATACACATGTTCATGCCAAAAGATAGTAATGATAGTACCACATACTTGTGGCACTGCCATTTGAGTCATGTTGGTATAAAACGCATGAAGAAGCTCCATGTTGATGGATCTTTGGACTCACTCGTTTTGAAAAGATTGAGACATGCGAACCATGTCTATTGGCAGATATGCATGAAGAAACTCCATACAGATGGATCTTTGGACTCACTTGTTTTTGAATCACTTGAGACATGAAAATCATACCACATGGGCAAGATGACTGAAAGACCTCGTTTTCAGTAAGATGGAACAAGAAAGCAACTTGTTGGGAGTAATACATTTTGATGTGTGCAGTCCAATGAGTGCTGAGCATGCAATGGATATCGTTATGTTCTTACTTCAGAGATGATTTGAGTAGATGCTGAGTATATTTACTTGATGAAACACAAGTCTGAATTATTGAAGGGTTTAAGTAATTTCAGAGTGAAGTTGAAGATCGTCGTGACAAGAGGATAAAATGTCTATGATATGATCATAGAGATGAATATCTGAGTTACGAGTTTGGTACACAATTAAGACATTGTGGAAATTGTTTCACAACTAATACCCCTGGAACACCATAGTGTAATGGTGTGTCCGAACATCATAACTGCACCCTATTGGATATGGTGCATACCATGAAGTCTCTTGTCGAATTACCACTATCATTTATGGGTTAGGCATTA
This sequence comes from Triticum aestivum, assembly GCF_018294505.1. Taxonomy (NCBI): domain Eukaryota; kingdom Viridiplantae; phylum Streptophyta; class Magnoliopsida; order Poales; family Poaceae; genus Triticum; species Triticum aestivum. The sequence continues at coordinate 243,911,314 of NC_057794.1, forward strand.
GAGATAACCACATTCACTTTAAATAGGGCACCACACAATTCCATTGAGACGACACCGTATGAACTATGGTTTAGAAAAACCTAAGCTGTCATTTCTTAAAAGTTTGGGGCTGCGACGCTTATGTGAAAAAGTTTCAGGCTGATAAGCTCGAACCCAAAGCAGATAAATGCATCTTCATAGAATACCCAAAACAGTTGGGTATACCTCCTATCTCAGATTCGGAAGCAAAAGTCATTGTTTCTAGAAATAAGTCCTTTCTCGAGGAAAAGTTTCTCTCGAAAGAACTGAGTGAGAGGATGATGGAGACTTGATGAGGTTATTGAACCGTCACTTCAACTAGTATGTAGCAGGGCACAGGAAGTTGTTCCTGTGGCACCTACACCAATTGAAGTGGAAGCTTATGATAGTGATCATGAAACTTCGGATCAAGTCACTACCGAACCTCATAGGTCGACAAGGATGCGTACTACTTCAGAGTGGTACGTAATCCTGTCTTGGAAGTCATGTTGCTAGACAACAATGAACCTACGAGCTATGGAGAAGCGATGGTGGGCCAGGATTCCGACGAATGGCTCGAGGCCATAAAATCCGAGAGAGGATCCATGTATAAAAACAAAGTATAGACTTTGGAAGAACTACTTGATGGTCATAAGGCTGTTGGGTGCAGATGGATTTTAAAAGGAGGACAGACAATGATGGTAAGTGTCACCATTAAGAAAGCTCGACTTGTCGTTAAGATGTTTTCCAACAAGTTCATGGAGTTGACTACGATGAGACTTTCTCACTCGTAGCGATGCTAAGAGTCTGTTGGAATTATGTTAGTAGTTACTGCATTATTTATGAAATCTTGGAGATAGGATGTCAAAACATTGTTTCCTCGATGTTTTTGTTGAGGAAAGGTTGTATGTGATACAACCAGAAGGTTTTGTCAATCCTAAAAGATGCTAACAAGTATGCAAAGCTCTAGCAATCCTTCTAAGGACTGGAGTAAGCATCTCGGAATTGGAATATACGCTTTGATGAGATGATCAAAGATTTTGGGTTTATACAAAGTTTATGAGAAACTTGTATTTCTAAAGAAGTGAGTGGGAGCACTATAGAATTTTTGATGAGTATATGTTGTTAACATATTGTTGATTAGAAATGATGTAGAATTTCTGGAAAGCATACATGGTTATTTGAAAAGTGTTTTTCAATGGAAAACCTGGATTAAGCTACTTGAACATTGAGCATCAAGATCTATAATGATAGATCAAAAATGCTTAATAGTACTTTCAAATGAATACATACCGTGACAAGATTTTGAAGGAGTTCAAAATAGATCAGAAATTTCTTGGCTATGTAACAAGGTATGAGCATTGAGTAAGACTCAAGACCTGACCACGGCAGAAGAGAGAGAGAAAGGACGAAGGTCGTCCCCTATGCTTTAGACATAGGCTCTACAGTATGCTATGCTATGTACCGCACCTGAAGTGTGCCTTGCCATGAGTCAGTCAAGGGGTACAAGAGTGATCCAGGAATGGATCACATGACAGCGGTCGAACTTATCCTTAGTAACTAGTGGACTAAGGAATTTTCTCGATTATGGAGGTGGTAAAAGAGTTCGTCATAAAGGGTTACGTCGATGCAAACTTTGACTCTAATCCGGATGACTCTAGTAGTAAACCGGATTCGTATAGTAGAGCAGTTATTTGGAATAGCTCCAAGTAGTGCGTGGTAGCTGCATCTACAAGATGACATAGAGATTTGTAAAGCACACATGGATCTAAAAGGTTCAGGCCCATTGACTAATAAACCTCTCTCACAAGCGATATATGAACAAACCCCATGGGTGTTGGATTCATTACAATCACATAGTGATGTGAACTAGATTATTGACTCTAGTGCAAGTGGGAGATTGTTGGAAATATGCCCTAGAGGCAATAATAAAATGGTTATTGTTGTATTTCCTTGTTCATGATAATTGTCTATTGTTCATGCTATAATTGTATTAACCGGAAACCATAATACATGTGTGGATACATAGACAACACCATGTCCCTAGTAAGCCTCTAGTTGTCTAGCTCGTTGATCAATAGATGGTTACGGTTTCCTGACCATGGACATTGGATGTCGTTGATAACGGGATCACATCATTAGGAGAATGATGTGATGGACAAGACCCAATCCTAAGCCTAGCACAAGATCGTGTAGTTCATATGCTAAAGCTTTTCTAATGTAAAGTATCATTTTCCTTAGACCATGAGATTGCGCAACTCCCGGATACCGTAGGAATGCTTTGGGTGTACCAAACGTCACAACGTAACTGGGTGGCTATAAAGGTGCACTACGGGTATCTCCGAAAGTATCTGTTGGGTTGGCACGAATCGAGACTGGGATTTGTCACTCCATGTAACGGAGAGGTATCTCTGGGCCCACTCGGTAGGACATCATCATAATGTGCACAATGTGACCAAGGAGTTGATCACGGGATGATGTGTTACGGAACGAGTAAAGAGACTTGCCGGTAACGAGATTGAACAAGGTATCGGGATACCGACGATCGTATCTCGGGCAAGTATCATACCAGTAGACAAAGGGAATTGTATACGGGATTGATTGAATCCTTGCCATCGTGGTTCATCCAATGAGATCATCATGGAACATGTGGGAGCCAACATGGGTATCTAGATCCCACTGTTGGTTATTGACCAGAGAGATGTCTCGGTCATGTCTGCATGATTCCCGAGCCCGTAGGGTCTACACACTTATGGTTCGATGACGCTAGGGTTATAGGGAAGGTATGTACGCGGTTACCGAATGTTGTTCGGAGTCCCGGATGAGATCCCGGACGTCACAAGGAGTTCCGGAATGGTCCGGAGGAGAAGATTGATATATTGGACGAAGGGTTTTGGAGTCCAGAAGTGTTCCGGAGGTACCGGGTGATGACCAGCATGACCGTAAGGTATTTCGGGAGCCCCAACAAGTGTTGGGGGGCTTCATGGGCCAAGGGAAGGGGCAAACCAGCCCACTAAGGGGCTGTGCGCCCCCTCACCTAATCCCACGTGACCAGGGGGTTTGGGGCGCCCCTTCTAGGGTTCCCACCTCCTGGCTTGGGGGCCAAGTCACCCAAGGGGGAGATCCCATCTGCCCTGGCCGCCGCCCCCCTAGGGGAAACCCTAGGGTACCTCCCCCTTCCCCTATATATAGTGGAGGGTTTGGGGCTGCCCAACACACGAGTCTCTCTCTCCCAAGGCGCAGCCCTACCTCTGTCCCTCCTCGTCTCTCGTAGTGCTTGGCGAAGCCCTGCAGGAGTACCGCGCTCCTCCTCCACCACCACACCGTCGTGCTGCTTCTGGACGGAGTCTTCCCCAACCTCTCCCTCTCTCCTTGCTGGATCAAGGCGTGGGAGACGTCACCGGGCTGTACGTGTGTTGAACGCGGAGGCGCTATTGTTCGGCGCTTAGATCGGAATCGACCGCTATCTGAATCACTGCGTGTACGACTCCACCAACCGCGTTCTTGCAACGCTTCCGCTTAGCGATCTTCAAGGATATGAACATGCACTCCCTCTCTCTCGTTGCTAGTATCTCCTAGATTGATCTTGGTGACACGTAGGAAATTTTTTGAATTATTGCTACGATCCCCAACAGTCACTTTATGGAAGGCACCCACCTCAGTCAGAGAGATTTGCAGTTTCCTTGGACTTGCAGGATATTACCGGAGATTTATTGAGAATTTCTCCAAGATCGCGAATCCCATGATAGAGTTACTGAAGAAAGACACCAAGTTTAATTGGACCGATGAATGTGAGGCTAGTTTTCAGGAGTTGAAGGAACGTTTGGTTACAGCCCCGGTGCTAATTCTTCCGAATATACGCAAGGATTTTCAAGTACATTGTGATGCTTCTCGCCAGGGACTTGGAGGAGTTCTTATGCAATAAGGAAGAGTTGTTTCATATGCCTCACGTCAGCTTCGACCTCATGAGCGGAATTATGCCACGCATGATTTGGAGTTAGCAGCCGTAGTGCACGCACTCAAGACCTAGAGACATTTTCTTATTGGAAATAGGTCTGATGTTTACACGGATCACAAGAGTTTGAAATACATCTTCACGCAGAATGAGTTGAACCTCAGGCAGAGAAGATGGTTGGAGCTCATAAATTATTATGATATGAAATTGCACTATCACCCAGGAAAGGCCAATGTTGTGGCAGATGCATTGAGCCGCAAGAGCTATGTTAATACCCTCACAATAGGAGGATTACCTCAGGAGTTAATTGATGATCTTAGAGATCTCCGATTGGAGATAGTCCCATGAGGTTTGGTTGCCGCAATGGAAATTCAATCCACTTTGTTGGGAAAGATTCGAGAAGCCCAGAAGTTGGACAAAGGAATTGTAGAAATAAAGGAAAGGATGAAGCAAGGAAAGGCAGAAGGATTTTGTGAGGATGAACACGGCACCTTATGGTTTGAGCAGCGTATTTATGTGCCAAATGACCCAGAGATAAGGAAGTTGATTCTTCAGGAGGCTCATGATTCGCCTTATTCAATACACCCGGGCAACACCAAGATGTATTTGGACTTGAAAGAAAATTTCTGGTGGACAAGTATGAATAAGGATATTGCCGAGTATGTAGTAGTATCCGACGTATGTTAGAGAGTTAAGGCAGAGCACCAGAAACTAGTAGGATTACTTCAGCCTTTGCCGATACCAGATCGGAAGTGGGACAAGCTTGGCATGGACTTCATTACAGGATTACCCAGGACCCGATCAGGCTATGATTCTATTTGGGTAGTAGTTGATCGGTTGACTAAGGTAGCTCACTCATCCCCGTGAAAACCACATATACAAGTGCTTAGTTGGCCAAGATATACATGACCAGGATCGTATGTCTGCATGGAGTTCTGAGGACCATCGTATCAGATAGAGGAACACAATTTACCTCAAAGTTTTGGCATCAGTTACACGAAAATTTGGGTACTAGGCTAGAGTTCAGTACATCCTTTCATCCGCAGATAGATGGGCAGACCGAGAGAGTCAATCAGATTCTAGAGGACATGTTGAGAGCTGGTGTGCTAGATTATGGATCTAGTTGGGATGATAATTTGCCTTACACAGAGTTCTTATATAACAACAACTATCAAGCTAGTTTGAAGATGGCCCCTTTCGAAGCTTTGTACGGAAGGAGGTACAGGACACCATTGATGTGGGATGAAGTTGGAGATCGTAAATTATTCGGACTAGATTTAATTAGTGATTCAGAGGAGAAAGTCAAGCTGATCTGCGACAGACTCAAGGTAGCCCAATCCAGACAGAAGAGTTATGCCGATACTAAACGCAAGGAGGTAACCTATGAAGTCGGAAATAGAGCATATCTGCGTGTGTCGCCACTTTGAGGAGTTAAACGATTTGGAGTCAAAGGAAAGTTAGCACTATGGTTCGTGGGGCCGTATAGAGTTTTATAACGCATGGGTGAAGTTGACTACAAGTTGGAATTACCAGATTGCCAGGAGTTCATGATGTGTTTCACGTTTCCCAGTTGAAGAAGTGCCATGTGGAGATGGCCGATATTCCTTTGAGAGGTACAGTGCCACTGGAGGCCATACAGTTGGATAGTGAGCTGACCTATGAGGATAAGCCCATGAAGATTATCGAGACTACAAGCAGGGTTACCCGCAGCAAGGTCATCAAGTTTTGCAAGGTTCAATGGAGTCATCATACCGAGGAAGAAGCCACCTGGGAACGAGAAGAAGACCTCCGACAGGACCACCCTCACCTTTTTGCTAGACAACCCAAATCTCGAGGGCGAGATTCATCTTAAGGGGGGTAGGTTTGTAACATCCCAATTTTCAATTTGGATGTTTGTAATAGATCATTCATACGCATCCATGATTTATGCATTTTTGCCCCATTTGTTTTATTTGATTTTTGATCCAAGGAACTTTGAGAAGCTCAAGGACCAAAAGAGAGAGTTGGAAGTTTCCCTAAAAACCAATTTTGAATTTTTTTTCGAAGTTGGGAGTTTGGATCAAATTTGGTTTCGCAAAAATAATAATTCATTTCCATTATATCAAAAATAAAATAAAGAGAGAAGATAAAATGACTTCTTCAAAATCAGAAAGAAAATATTGGAAATTGAATTTTAAATCAAAATATATTTATTGGGATTTATTTGCAAATTTATTTTGATGCACATTTTATTATCATAGCAAAATGTTTTTTTTTTGCATTTTAGGCCGGATAAATGTTCACAAGGTCATATATAAGACCATATAATTGAAGGAAATATGCCCTAGAGGCAATAATAAAGTTATTATTTATTTCCTTATATCATGATAAATGTTTATTATTCATGCTAGAATTGTATTAACCGGAAACATAATACATGTGTGAATACATAGACAAATAGTATGTCACTAGTATGCCTCTACTTGACTAGCTCGTTGAATCAAAGATGGTTAAGTTTCCTAGCCATAGACATGAGTTGTCATTTGATTAACGGGATCACATCATTGGAGAATGATGTGATTGACTTGACCCATTCCGTTAGCATAGCACTTGATCGTTTAGTTTGTTGCTATTGCTTTCTTCATGACTTATACATGTTCCTATGACTATGAGATTATGCAACTCCCGTTTATCGGAGGAACACTTTGTGTGCTACCAAACGTCACAACGTAACTGGGTGATTATAAAGGTGCTCTACAGGTGTCTCCGAAGGTACTTGTTGGGTTGGCATATTTCGAGATTAGGATTTGTCACTCCGATTGTCGGAGAGGTATCTCTGGGCCCACTCGGTAATGCACATCACTATAAGCTTGCAAGCATTACAACTAATGAGTTAGTTGCGGGATGATGTGTTACGAAACGAGTAAAGAGACTTGCCGGTAACGAGATTGAACTAGGTATTGAGATACCGACGATCGAATCTCAAGCAAGTAACATACCGATGACAAAGGGAACAACGTATGTTGTTATGCGGTTTGACCGATAAAGATCTTCGTAGAATATGTAGGAGCCAATATGAGCATCCAGGTTCCGATATTGGTTATTGACCGGAGACGTGTCTCGGTCATGTCTACATTGTTCTCGAACCCGTAGGGTCCACACGCTTAAAGTTCGATGACGGTTATATTATGGGTTTATGTGTTTTGATGTACCGAAGGAGTTCGGAGTCCCGGATAAGATCGGGGACATGAGGAGGAGTCTCGAAATGGTTGAGACGTAAAGATCGATATATTGGATGACTATATTCAGACATCGGAAAGGTTCCGAGTGATTCGGGTATTTTCGGGAGTACCAGGGAGTTATGGGAATTCGTATTGGGCCTTAATGGGCCATACGGGAAAGGAGAGAAAAGCCTCAAAGGGTGGCCGCACCCCTCCCCATGGGTTGGTCCGAATTGGACTAGGGAAGGGGGGCGCCCCCTTCCTTCCTTCTCCTTTTCCCTTCCCTTTCCTTCTCTCCTACTCCTACTACTTGGAAGGGATCCTAGTTCTACTAGGAAAGGGGGAATCCTACTCCCGGTGGGAGTAGGACTCCCCTAAGGCGCGCCATAGAGAGGGCCGGCCCTCCCCCTCCTCCACTCCTTTATATACGGGGGCAGGGGTACCCCAAAGACACAACAATTTGATCGCTTGATCTCTGAGCCGTGTGCGGTGCCCCCCTCCAACATAATCCACCTCGATCATATTGTAGCGATGCTTAGGCGAAGCCCTGCGTCGGTAGAACATCATCATCGTCACCACGCCGTCGTGCTGATGAAACTCTCCCTCAACACTCGGCTGGATCGGAGTTCGAGGGACGTAATCGAGTTGAACGTGTGCAGAACTCGGAGGTGCCGTGCGTTCGGTACTTGATCGGTCGGATCGTGAAGACGTACAACTACATCAACCGCGTTGTGCTAACGCTTCCGCTTCCGGTCTAAGAGGGTACGTAGACAACACTCTCCCCTCTCGTTGCTATGCATCACCATGATCTTGCGTGTGCGTAGGAATTTTTTTGAAATTACTACGTTCCCCAACAGTGGTATCCGAGCTTAGGTTTTATGCGTTGATGTTATGCACGAGTAGAACACAAGTGATTTGTGGGCGATATAAGTCATACTGCTTACTAGCATGTCATACTTTGGTTCGGCGATATTGTTGGATGAAGCAGCCCGGACCGAAATTACGCATACGCTTACGCGAGACTGGTTCTACCGACGTGCTTTGCACACAGGTGGCTAGCGGGTGTCAGTTTCTCCAACTTTAGTTGAACCGAGTGTGGCTACACCCGGTCCTTGCGAAGGTTAAAACAGCACCAACTTGACAAACTATCGTTGTGGTTTTGATGCGTAGGTAAGAACGGTTCTTGCTGAGCCTGTAGCAGCCATGTAAAACTTGCAACAACAAAGTAGAGGACGTCTAACTTGTTTTTGCAGGGCATGTTGTGATGTGATATGGTCAAGACATGATGCTAAATTTTATTGTATGAGATGATCATGTTTTGTAACCGAGTTATCGACAACTGGCAGGAGCCATATGGTTGTCGCTTTATTGTATGCAATGCAATCGCGCTGTAATGCTTTACTTTATCACTAAGCGGTAGCGATAGTCGTGGAAGCATAAGATTGGCGAGATGACAACGATGCTACAATGGAGATCAAGGTGTCACACCGGCGACAATGGTGATCATGACGGTACTTCGGAGATGGAGATCACAAGTACAAGATGATGATGGCCATATCATATCACTTATATTGATTGCATGTGATGTTTATCTTTTATGCATCTTATCTTGCTTTGATTGACGGTAGCATTATAAGATGACCCCTCACTAAAATTATCAAAGTATAAGTGTTCTCCCTGAGTATGCACCATTGCGAAAGTTCTTCGTGCTGAGACACCACGCGAGGATCGGGTGTGATAGGCTCTACGTTCAAATACAACAGGTGCAAAACAGTTGCACACGCGGAATACTCAGGTTAAACTTGACGAGCCTAGCATATAACAGATATGGCCTCGGAACACGGAGACCGAAAGGTCGAGCGTGAATCATATAGTATATATGATCAACATAGTGATGTTCACCATTGAAAGTACTCCATCTCACGTGATGATCGGACATGGTTTAGTTGATTTGGATCACGTGATCACTTAGAGGATTAGAGGGATGTCTATCTAAGTGGGAGTTCTTAAGTAATATGATTAATTGAACTTTAATTTATCATGAACTTAGTCCTGGTAGTATTAGCATATCTATGTTGTAGATCAATAGCTCGCGTTTAGCTCCCCTATTTTATTTTTGATATGTTCCTAGAGAAAACTAAGCTGAAAGATGTTAGTAGCAATGATGCGCATTGGATCCGTGATCTGAGGTTTATCCTCATTGCTTCACAAAAGAATTATGTCTTTGATGCACCGCTAGGTGACAAACCTATTGCAGGAGCAGATGCAGATGTTATGAACATTTGGCTAGCTCAATATGATGACTACTTGATAGTTTAGTGCACCATGCTTAAACGGCTTAGAATCGGGACTTCAAAGACGTTTTGAAAGTCATGGATCATATGAGATGTTCCAGGAGTTGAAGTTAATATTTCAAGCAAATACCCAAGTTGAGAGATATGAAGTCTCCAACAAGTTCTATAGCTAAAAGATGGGGGAGAATAGCCCAAGCAGTGAGAATGTGCTCAGATTATCTGGGTACTACAATCGCTTGAATCAAGTGGGAGTTAATCTTCCAGATAAAATAGTGATTGACAGAATTCTCTAGTCACCATCACCAAGTTAGTAGAACTTCGTGATGAACTATGATATGCAAGGGATAACGGAAATGATTCCCAAGCTCTTCGTAATGCTGAAATCGACGAAGGTAGAAATCAAGAAAAATATCAAGTGTTGATGGTAGACAAGACCACTAGTTTCAAGAAAAGGGCAAAGGGAAGAAGGGGAACTTCAAGAAGAACGACAAGCAAGTTGCTGCTCAAGTGAAGAAGCCCAAGTCTGGTCCTAAGCCTGAGACTAAGTGCTTCTACTATAAAGGGACTAGTCATTGGAAGCGGAACTGCCCCAAGTATTTGGCGGATAAGAAGGATGGCAAAGTGAACAAAGGTATATTTGATATACAGATTATTGATGTGTATTTTACTAGTGTTCGTAGCAACCCCTCGGTATTTGATACTGGTTCAGTTGCTAAGAGTAGTAACTCGAAACGGGAGTTGCAGAATGAACATAGACTAGTTAAGGGTGAAGTGACGATGTGTGTTGGAAGTGGTTCCAAGATTGATATGATCATCAACGCACACTCCCTATACTTTTGGGATTAGTGTTGAACCTAAATAAGTGTTATTTGGTGTTTGCGTTGAGCATGAATATGATTTGATCATGTTTATTGCAATACGGTTATTCATTTAAGTAAGAGAATAAATTGTTGTTATGTTTACATGAATAAAACCTTATATGGTTACACACCCAATGAAAATGGTTCGTTGCATCACGATCGTAGTGATACACATATTCATAATATTGAAACCAAAAGATGCAAAGTTAATAATGATGGTGCAATTTATTTGTGGCACTGCAGTTTAAGTCATATTGGTGTAAAGCGCATGAAGAAAATCCATGCTGATGGACTTTTGGAATCACTTGATTATGAATCAGTTGATGCTTGCGAACCATGCCTCATGGGCAAGATGACTAAGACTCCGTTCTCCGGAACAATGGAGCGAGCAACAAATTTGTTGGAAATCATACATACTGATGTATGTGGTCCAATGAATATTGAGGCTCGTGGCAGGTATCATTATTTTCTGATCTTCATAGATGATTTGAGCAGATATGAGTATATCTACTTGATGAAACACAAGTCTGAAATATTTGAAAAGTTCAAAGAATTTCAGAGTGATGTGGAGAATCATCATAACAAAAAAAAAGTTTCTACGATATGATCGCAGAAGTAAAATATTTGAGTTACGAGTTTGGCCTTCAGTTAAAACAATGTGAAATAGTTTCACTACTCACGCCACCTGGAACACCACAGTGTAATGGTGTGTCCGAACGTCGTAACCGTGCTTTATTAGATATGGTGCGATCTATGATGTCTCTTACCGATTACCACTATCGTTTTGGGGTTATGCATTAGAGACAGCTACATTCACGTTAAATAGGGCCCCATCTAAATCCGTTGAGACGACACCGTATGAACTATGGTTTGGCAAGAAACCTAAGCTGTCGTTTCTTAAAGTTTGAGGTTGCAATGCTTATGTGAAAAAGTTTCAACTTGATAAGCTCAAACCCAAATCGGAGAAGTGCCTCTTCATAGGATACCCAAAAGAAAATGTTGGGTACACCTTCTATCACAGATCCGAAGGCAAGATATTCATTGCTGAGAATGGATCCTTTCTAGAGAAGGAGTTTCTCTCGAAAGAAGTGACTGGGAGGAAAGTAGAACTTGATGAGGTAACTGTACCTGCTCCCTTATTGGAAAGTAGTTCATCACAGAAATCTGTTCCTGTGACTACTACACCAATTAGTGAGGAAGCTAATGATGATGATCATGTAACTTCAGATCAAGTTACTACCGAACCTCGTAGGTAAACCAGAGTGAGATCCGCACCAGAGTGGTATGGTAATCTTGTTCTGGAGGTCATGTTACTTGACCATGACAAGCCTACGAACTATGAGGAAGCGATGATGAGCCCAAATTCCACGAAATGGCTTGAGGCCATGAAATCTGAGATGAGATCCATGTATGAGAACAAAGTATGGACTTTGATTGACTTGCCCATTGATCGGTGAGCCATTGAGATTAAATGGATCTTCAAGAGGAAGACGGACGCTGATAGTAGTGTTACTATCTACAAAGCTAGAATTGTCGCAAAAAGGGTTTTCGAAAAGTTCAAGGTGTTGACTACGATGAGAGTTTCTCACTCGTATCTATGCTTAAGTCTGTCCGAATCATGTTAGCAATTGCCGCATTTTATGAAATCTGGCAAATGGATAAACAAAACTGCATTCCTTAATAGGATTTATTAAAGAAGAGTTCTATATGATGCAACAAGAAAGTTTTGTCAATCCTAAAGGTGCTAACAAAATATGCAAGCTCCAGCGATCCATCTATGGACTGGTGCAAGCATCTCGGAGTTGGAATATACGCTTTGATAAGTTGATCAAAGCATATTGTTTTATACAGACTTGTGGTGAAGCCTGTATTTACAAGAAAGTGAGTGGGAGCACTACAACATTTCTGATAAGTATATGTGAATGACATATTATTGACCAGAGATAATGTAGAATTATTCTGCAAAGCATAAAGGAATGTTTTTTTCAAAGAAAGACCTCGGTGAAGCTACTTACATATTGAGCATCAAGATCTATAGAGATAGATCAAGACGCTTGATAAGTTTTTCAATGAGTACATACCTTGACAAGATTTTGAAGTAGTTCGAAATGGAATAGTCAAAGAAGGAGTTCTTGCCTATGTTACAAGGTGTGAAATTGAGTAAGACTCAAAAACCCGACCACGGCAGAAGATAGAAAGAGAATGAAAGTCATTCCCTATGCCTTGGCCATAGGTTTTATAAAGTATGCCATGCTGTGTACCAGATCTATTGTATACCCTACACTGTTTTTGGCAAGGGAGTACAATAGTGATCTAGGAGTAGATCACTGGACAACGGTCAAAATTATCCTTAGTGGAATAAGGATATGTTTCTCGATTATGGAGGTGACAAAAAGGTTCGTTGTAAAGGGTTACATCGATGCAAGTTTTGACACTAATCCAGATGACTCTAAGTCTCAATCTGGATACATATTGAAAGTGGGAGCAATTAGCTAGACTAGCTCCGTGCAGAGCATTGTTGACATAGAAATTTGCAAAATACTTACGGATCTAAATGTGGCAGACCCGTTGACTAAACTTCTCTCACAAGCAAAACATGATCACACCTTAGTACTCTTTGGGCGTTAATCACATAGCGATGTGAACTAGATTATTGAATCTAGTAAACTCTTCGGGTGTTGGTCACATGACGATGTGAACTATATATGGGTGTTAATCACATGGTGATGTGAACTATTGATGTTAAATCACATGGCGATGTGAACTAGATTATTGACTCTAGTGCAAGTGGGAGACTGAAGGAAATATGCCCTAGAGGCAATAATAAAGTTATTATTTATTTCCTTATATCATGATAAATGTTTATTATTCATGCTAGAATTGTATTAACCGGAAACATAATACATGTGTGAATACATAGACAAACAATATGTCACTAGTATGCCTCTACTTGACTAGCTCGTTGAATCAAAGATGGTTAAGTTTCCTAGCCATAGACATGAGTTGTCATTTTATTAACGGGATCACATCATTGGAGAATGATGTGATTGACTTGACCCATTCCGCTAGCATAGCACTTGATCGTTTAGTTTGTTGCTATTGCTTTCTTCATGACTTATACATGTTCCTATGACTATGAGATTATGCAACTCCCGTTTTCCGGAGGAACACTTTGTGTGCTACCAAACGTCACAACGTAACTGGGTGATTATAAAGGTTCTCTACAGGTGTCTCCGAAGGTACTTGTTGGGTTGGTGTATTTCGAGATTAGGATTTGTCACTCCAATTGTCGGAGAGGTATCTCTGGGCCCACTCGGTAATGCACATCACTATAAGCCTCGCAAGCATTACAACTAATGAGTTAGTTGCGGGATGATGTATTATGGAACGAGTAAAGAGACTTGCCGGTAACGAGATTGAACTAGGTATTGAGATACCGACGATCGAATCTCGGGCAAGTAACATACCGATGACAAAGGGAACAACGTATGTTGTTATGCGGTTTGACTGATAAAGATCTTCGTAGAATATGTAGGAGCCAATATGAGCATCCAGGTTTCGATATTGGTTATTAACCGAAGATGTGTCTCGGTCATGTCTACATAGTTCTCGAACCCATAGGGTCTGCACGCTTAAAGTTTGATGACGATTATATTATTGGTTTATGTGTTTTGATGTACCGAAGGAGTTCGGAGTCCCGGATGAGATCGGGGACATGACGAGGAGTCTCGAAATGGTCGAGACGTAAAGATCGATATATTGGACGACTATATTCGGACATCGGAAAGGTTCCGAGTGATTCGGGTATTTTCGGGAGTACCGGGGAGTTACGGGAATTCGTATTGGGCCTTAATGGGCCATACGGGAAAGGAGAGAAAGGCCTCAAAGGGTGGCTGCACCCCTCCCCATGGGTTGGTCCGAATTGGACTAGGAAGGGGGGCGCCCCCTTCCTTCCTTCTCCTTTTCCCTTCCCTTTCCTTCTCTCCTACTCCTACTACTTGGAAGGGATCCTAGTTCTATTAGGAAAGGGGGAATCCTACTCCCGGTGGGAGTAGGACTCCCCTAAGGCGCGCCATAGAGAGGGCCGACCCTCCCCCTCCTCCACTCCTTTATATACGGGGGCAGGGGGCACCCCAAAGACACAACAATTTGATCTCTTGATCTCTTAGCCGTGTGCGGTGCCCCCCTCCATCATAATCCACCTCGATCATATCGTAGCGATGCTTAAGCGAAGCCCTGCGTCGGTAGAACATCATCATCGTCACCACGCCGTCGTGCTGACGAAACTCTCCCTCAACACTCGGCTGGATCGGAGTTCGAGGGACGTCATCGTGTTGAACATGTGCAGAACTCGGAGGTGCCATGCGTTCGGTACTTGATCGGTCGGATCGTGAAGACGTACGACTACATCAACCGCGTTGTGCTAACACTTCCGCTTCCGGTCTACGAGGGTACGTAGACAACACTCTCCCCTCTCGTTGCTATGCATCACCATGATCTTGTGTGTGCGTAGGAATTTTTTTGAAATTACTACGTTCCCCAACAATAATTATGTGGAATTTATGGGATTTTTATGCTAATTGTTTTTTGTATTTTTGGTGTTTCATTGCTTCTATAAAAAAAATTTAAAAAAATGCAGCCCAGCAGGCCCAACCTTCCCACGACCCATTCTGCTTAATGTTCTTCCTTGAGCGTTCATGTACACAGAGCACGCACGCAACACATCTCGACCCAGCGCCCCGCCCCGCCCCTCCTCTCCCTCATCCCGAAACTACTCTGAACGGAACCCCCCTCGCCTCCCTCTGCCCTTCCCCTTCACTAGTGCGCCTTGGAGTCGCTTGTAATGGACATTATGAGGCAGAGAAATAGCCACCATTATACTCCATTGTCTGCTCGGATTCGGACCTCCCAAGGCCTATAAATAAAGCACCCCTGGGAGCCCCTCTCACCCCTCGTCCGAAGCCCACTTTTTCTGGAGTCTTCCCCCTCCCTAACCTCGCCAATTGCTCGCCGAAGTTTGTGAATTCCGGCGACCTCTCACCGTGCTTACAGGAAGCAATCTACAACCACAACTTGTTCAAGTGGTTCAGGTTGGGTTACGTAGTAATTTCAAAATTTTCCTACGCACACGCAAGATCATGGAGATGCATAGAAACGAGAGGGGAGTGTGTTGTCTACATACCCTCGTAGACCGTTCGCGGAAGCGTTATATCAACGCGGTTGATGTAGTCGTACGTCTTCATGATCCGACCGATCCAAGTACTGAAAGCACGGAACCTCCGATTTCTGCACACGTTCGGCTCGGTGACGTCCTCGCCTTCTCGATCCAGCAAGAGGGGCGAAGTACTAGATGAGTTCCGGCAGCACGACGGCGTGGTGACGGTATTGGTGAAGAACAATCTCCGCAGGGCTTCGCCTAAGCACTACGAAAACTAGGACGGAGGATAAACTAGAGGGGACGGGATTGCCGGCACACGGCTTGGTGTTTCTTGATGTGTCTTGGGTGCTAGCCCTTCCCCTCTATTTATATGTTGAGCCTTGGGGTCGAAACTTGGAGTAAAAGCCTCCACAAAGTCGATTTCACCCGAAAGGCAAGAGTCCTTCTCGGACTCCAGGGCTAGACGCCAGGGACCCTGGCGTCTGGGCCCTGGACTCCGCAAAACTTCCTTTTGCACTTTCCAAAAACCTTGTGGGCTTTCCCCCTTGGCCCAAATAAAGTGTTCTCGTACCCAAACATTTCGGGAAACATCCGGAACCCCTTCCGGTGAATTCCGGAACCCTTCTGGTGACCAAACACTATTATCCCATATATCGAACTTTATCTCCGGACCATTTCGGAGTTCCTCGTCATGTCCGTGATCTCATCCCGGACTCTGAACAACATTTGGTCACCAACATACATAACTCATATAGTACTATATCGTTAACGAACGTTAAGCGTGCGGACCCTACGAGTTCGAGAACTGTGTAGACATGACCGAGACACCTCTCTGATCAATAACCAATAGCGGGACCTGGATGCCCATATTGGCTCCTACATATTCTACGAAGATCTTTATCGGTTAGACCGCATAACAACATACGTTGTTCCCTTTGTCATCGGTATGTTACTTGCCCGAGATTCGATCGTCGGTATCTCAATACCTAGTTCAATCTCGTTACCGGCAAGTCTCTTTACTCGTTCCGTAATACATCATCCCACAACTAACTAATTAGTTTCAATGCTTGCAAGTCTTATAGTGATGTGCATTACCGAGTGCGCCCAGAGATACCTCTCCGACAATCGGAGTGACAAATCCTAATCTCGAAATACGCCAACCCAACAAGTACCTTTGGAGACACTTGTAGAGCACCTTTATAATCACCCAGTTACGTTGTGACGTTTGGTGGCACACAAAGTGTTCCTCTGGTAAACGGGAGTTGCATAATCTCATAGTCATAGGAACATGTATAAGTCATGAAGAAAGCAATAGCAACAAACTAAACGATCAAGTGCTAAGCTAACGGAATGGGTCAAGTCAATCACATCATTCTCCTAATGATGTGATCCCGTTAATCAAATGACAACTCATGTCTATGGTTAGGAAACTTAACCATCTTTGATCAACGAGCTAGTCAAGTAGAGGCATACTAGTGCCACTCTGTTTGTCTATGTATTCACACATGTATTATGTTTCCGGTTAATACAATTCTAGCATGAATAATAAACATTTATCATGAAATAAGGAAATAAATAGTAACTTTATTATTGCCTCTAGGGCATATTTCCTTCAGTCTCCCACTTTCACTAGAGTCAATAATCTAGATTACACAGTAATGATTCTAACACCCATGGAGCCTTGGTGCTGATCATGTTTTGCTCGTGGAAGAGGCTTAGTCAATGGGTCTGCAACATTCCGATCCATATGTATCTTGCAAATTTCTATGTCTCCCACTTGGACTAAATCCCGGATGGAATTGAAGCGTCTCTTGATGTGCTTGGTTCTCTTGTGAAATCTGGATTCCTTCGCCAAGGCAATTGCACCAGTATTGTCACAAAGGATTTTCATTGGACCCGATGCACTAGGTATGACACCTAGATCGGATATGAACTCCTTCATCCAGACTTCTTCATTTGCTACTTCCGAAGCAGCTATGTACTCCGCTTCACACGTAGATCCCACCACGACGCTTTGTTTAGAACTGCACCAATTGGCAGCTCCACCATTTAATATAAACATGTATCCGGTTTGTGATTTAGAATCGTCCGGATCAGTATCAAAGCTTGCGTCAACGTAACCATTTACGATGAGCTCTTTGTCACCTCCATAAACGAGAAACATATCCTTAGTCCTTTTCAAGTATTTCAGGATGTTCTTGACCGCTGTCCAGTGATCCACTCCTGGATTACTCTGGTACCTCCCTGCTAGACTTATAGCAAGGCACACATCAGGTCTGGTACACAACATTGCATACATGATAGAGCCTATGGCTGAAGCATAGGGAACATCTTTCATCTTCTCTCTATCTTCTGCAGTGGTCGGGCATTGAGTCTTACTCAACTTCACACCTTGTAACACAGGCAAGAACCCTTTCCTTTACTGGTCCATTTTGAACTTCTTCAAAACTTTATCAAGGTATGTGCTTTGTGAAAGTCCAATTAAGCATCTTGATCTATCTCTATAGATCTTGATTGCCCAATATATAAGCAGCTTCATTGAGGTCTTTCACTGAAAAATTCTTATTCAAGTATCCTTTTATGCTATTTAGAAATTCAGTATCATTTCCGATCAACAATATGGCATCCAGATATAATATCAGAAATGCTACAGAGCTCCCACTCACTTTCTTGTAAATACAGGCTTCTCCAAAATTGTGTATAAAACCATATGATTTGATCACACTATCAAAGCCTATATTCCAACTCTGAGAAGCTTGCACCAGTCCATAAATGGATCGCTGGAGCTTGCACACTTTGTTAGCACCTTTAAGATCGACAAAAGCTTCTGGTTGCATCATATGTCATCCACATATAATATCAGAAATGCTACAGAGCTCCCACTCACTTTCTTGTAAATACAGGCTTCTCCAAAAGTCTGTATAAAACCAAATGCTTTGATCACACTATCAAAGCGGTTATTCCAACTCCGAGAGGCTTGCACCAGTCCATAAATGGATCACTGGAGCTTGCACACTTTGTTAGCTCCCTTTGGATCGACAAAACCTTCTGGTTGCATCATATACAACTCTTCTTCCATAAATCCATTCAGGAATGCGGTTTTGACATCCATTTGCCAAATTTCATAATCATAAAATGCGGCAATTGCTAACATGATTCGGACAGACTTAAGCATCGCTACAGGTGAGAAGGTCTCATCATAGTCAATCCCTTGAACTTGTCAAAAACCTTTTGCAACAAGTCGAGCTTTATAGACAGTAACATTACCGTTTGCGTCAGTCTTCTTCTTGAAGATCCATTTATTCTCAATTGCTTGCCAATCAACGGGCAAGTCAACCAAAGTCCACACTTTGTTCTCATACATGGACCCCATCTCAGATTTCATGGCCTCAAGCCATTTTGCGGAATCTGGGCTCACCATCGCTTCTTCATAGTTCGTAGGTTCGTCATGGTCTAGTAACATAACTTCCAGAACAGGATTACCGTACCACTCTGGTGCGGATCTTACTCTAGTTGACCTATGAGGTTTAGTAACAACTTGATCTAAAGTTTCATGATCATCATCATTAACTTCCTCACTAATTGGTGTAGGTGTCGCAGAAACCGTTTTCTGTGATGAACTACTTTCCAATAAGGGAGCAGGTACAATTACCTCACCAAGTTCTACTTTCCTCCCACTCACTTCTTTCGAGAGAAACTCCTTCTCTAGAAAAACTCCGAATTTAGCAACAAAAGTCTTGCCTTAGGATCTGTGATAGAAGGTGTACCCAACAGTCTCCTTTGGGTATCCTATGAAGACACATTTCTCTGATTTGGGTTCGAGCTTATCGGGTTGAAGCTTTTTCACATAAGCATTGCAGCCCCAAACTTTCAGAAACAAAAACTTTGGTTTCTTACCAAACCATAGTTCATAAGGCATCGTCTCAATGGATTTTGATGGTGCCCTATTTAAGGTGAATGCGGCCATCTCTAAAGCATATCCCCAAAACGATAGCGGTAAATCAGTAAGAGACATCATAGACCGCACCATATCTAGTAAAGTATGATTACGAAGTTCGGACACACCATTACACTGTGATGTTCCAGGTGGCGTGAGTAGTGGAACTATTTCACATTGTTTTAACTGAAGGCCAAACTCGTAACTCAAATATTTTACTTCTGCAATCATATCGTAGAAACTTTTATTTTTGTTACGATGATTCTCCACTTCACTCTGAAATTCTTTGAACTTTTCAAATGTTTCAGACTTGTGTTTCATCAAGTAGATATACTCATATCTGCTCAAATCATCTGTGCCGATCAGAAAATAATGATACCTACCGCGAGCCTTAATATTCATCGAACCACATACATCAGTATGTATGATTTCCAACAAATCTTTTGCTCGCTCCATTGTTCCGGAGAACGGAGTCTTAGTCATCTTGCCCATGAGGCATGGTTCGCAAGCATCAACTAATTCATAATCAAGTGATTCCAAAATCCCATCAGCATGGATTTTCTTCATGCGCTTTACACCAATATGACCTAAACGGCAGTGCCACAAATAAGTTGCACTATCATTATTAACTTTCCATCTTTTGGCTTCAATATTATGAAAATGTGTATCACCACGATCGAGATCCAACAAACCATTTTCATTGGGTGTATGACCATAGAAGGTTTTATTCATGTAAACAGAACAACAATTATTCTCTAACTTACATGAATAACCGTATTGCAATAAACATGATCCAATCATATTCATGCCCAACGAAACACTAAATAACATTTATTTTAGGTTTAACACTAATCCCAAAAGTATAGGTAGTGTGCGATGATGATCATATCAATCTTGGAACCATTTCCAATACACATCGTCACTTCACCCTTAACTAGTCTCTGTTCATTCTGCAACTCCCGTTTCGAGTTACTATTCTTAGCAACTGAACTAGTATGAAATACTGAGGGGTTGCTATAAACACTAGTAAAGTACACGTCAATAACATGTATATCAAATATACCTATGTTCACTTTGCCATCCTTCTTATCCACCAATTACTTGGGTAGTTCCGCTTCCAGTGACCAGTCCCTTTGCAGTAGAAGCACTCAGTTTCAGGCTTAGGTCCAGACTTGGGTTTTTCACTTGAGCAGCAACTTGCTTGCCGTTCTTATTGAAGTTCCCCTTTCTTCCCTTTGTCCCTTTACTTGAAACTAGTGGTTTTGTTTACCATCAACAGTTGATGCTTTTTTTTTGATTTCTACCTTCGTCGATTTCAGCATCACGAAGAGCTTGGGAATCATTTCCGTTATCCCTTGCATATTATAGTTCATCACGAAGTACTACTAACTTGGTGATGGTGACTAGAGAATTCTGTCAATCACTATTTTATCTGGAAGATTAACTCCCACTTGATTCAAGCGATTGTAGTACCCAGACAATCTGAGCACATGCTCACTGCTTGAGCTATTCTCCTCCATCTTTTAGCTATAGAACTTGTTGGAGACTTCATATCTCTCAACTCGGGTATTTTCTTGAAATATTAACTTCAACTCCTGGAACATCTCATATGGTCCATGACGTTCAAAACGTCTTTGAAGTCCTGATTCTAAGCCGTTTAAGCATGGTGCACTAAACTATCGAGTAGTCATCATATTGAGCTAGCCAAACGTTCATAACATCTGCATCTGCTCCTGCAATAGGTTTTTCACCTAGCGGTGCATCAAGGACATAATTCTTCTATGCATCAATGAGGATAAACCTCAGATCATGGACCAAGTCTGCATCATTGCTACTAACATCTTAAACATAGTTTTCTCAAGGAACGCATTAAAATTCAACGGAACAACAGCACGGGCTATCTATCTACAATCAACATAGACAAGCAAGATACTATCAGGTACTAAGTTCATGATAAATTTAAGTTCAATTTAATCATATTATTTAAGAACTCCCACTTAGATAGACATCCCTCTAATCCTCTAAGTGATCACATGATCCATATCAACTAAACCATGTCCGATCATCACGTGAGATGGAGTAGTATCAACGGTGAACATCACTATGTTGATCATATCTACTATATGATTCATGCTCGACCTTTCGGTCTCCGTGTTCCGAGGCCATATCTGTTATATGCTAGGCTCGTCAAGTTTAACCTGAGTATTCCGCGTGTGCAACTGTTTTGCACCCGTTGTATTTGAACGTAGAGCTTATCACACCCAATCATCACGTGGTGTCTCAGCACGAAGAACTTTCGCAATGGTGCATACTCAGGGAGAACACTTATAGTTTGATAATTTAGTGAGGGATCATCTTATAATGCTACCGTCAATCAAAGCAAGATAAGATGCATAAAAGATAAACATCACATGCAATCAATATAAGTGATATGATATGGCCATCATCATCTTGTGCTTGTGATCTCCATCTCCGAAGCACCTTCATGATCACCATCGTCACCGGCGCGACACCTTGATCTCCATCGTAGCATCGTTGTCGTCTCGCCAATCTTATGCTTCCAAGACTATTGCTACCGCTTAGTGATAAAGTAAAGCATTACAGGGCGATTGCATTGCATACAATAAAGCGACAACCATATGGTTCCTGCCAGTTGCCGATAACTCGGTTAAAAACATGATCATCTCATACAATAAAATTTAGCATCATGTCTTGACCATATCACATCACAACATGCCCTGCAAAAACAAGTTAGAGGTCCTCTACTTTGTTGTTGCAAATTTTACGTGGCTACTACGGGCTTAGCAAGAACCGTTCTTACCTACGCATCAAAACCACAATGATAGTTTGTCAAGTTGGTGCTGTTTTAACCTTCGCAAGGACCGGGTGTAGCCACACTCGGTTCAACTAAAGTTGGAGAAACTGACACCCGCCAACCACCTGTGTGCAAAGCACGTCGGTAGAACCAGTCTCGCGTAAGCGTACGCGTAATGTTGGTCCGGGCCGCTTCATCCAACAATACCGCCGAACCAAAGTATGACATGCTGGTAAGCAATATGACTTATATCGCCCACAACTCACTTGTGTTCTACTCGTGCATATGACATCTACGCATAAAACCTGGCTCGGATGCCACTATTGGGTTACGTAGTAATTTCAAAATTTTCCTACGCACACGCAAGATTATGGTGATGCATAGCAACGAGAGGGGAGAGTGTTGTATACGTACCCTCGTAGACCGTTCGCAGAAGCGTTATATCAACGCGGTTGATGTAGTCGTACGTCTTCACGATCCGACCGATCCAAGTACCGAAAGCACGACACCTCCGAGTTCTGCACACGTTCGGCTCGGTGACGTCCTCGCCTTCTCAATCCAGCAAGAGGGGCGAAGTAGTAGATGAGTTCTAGCAGCACGACGGCGTGGTGACGGTATTGGTGAAGAACAATCTCCATAGGGCTTCGCCTAAGCACTATGAAAACTAGGATGGAGGATAAACTAGAGGGGGCGGGGTTGCCGGCACACAGCTTGGTGTTTCTTGATGTGTCTTGGGTGCTAGCCCTACACCTATATTTATATGTTGAGCCTTGGGGTCAAAACTTGGAGTAAAAGCCTCCACAAAGTCGGTTTCACCCGAAAGGCAAGAGTCCTTCTCGGACTCCAGGGCCAAACGCCAGGGTTCCCGGCGTCTGGACCTAGACGCCAGGGACCCTGGCGTCTGGCCCCTAGACTCCGCAAAACTTCCTTTTTGCGCTTTCCAAAAACCTTGTGGGCTTTCCCCTTTGGCCCAAATAAAGTGTTCTCGTACCCAAACATTTCGGGAAACATCCGGAACCCCTTCCGGTGAATTCCGGAACCCTTCCGGTGACCAAACACTATTATCCCATATATCAAACTTTATCTCTGGACCATTCCGGAGTTCCTCATCATGTCCGTGATCTCATCCCGGACTCCGAACAACATTCGGTCACCAACATACATAACTCATATAGTACTATATCATCAACGAACGTTAAGTGTGCAGACCCTACGGGTTCGAGAACTATGTAGACATGACCGAGACACCTCTCTGGTCAATAACCAATAGCGGGACCTGGATGCCCATATTGGCTCCTACATATTCTATGAATATCTTTATCGGTCAGACTGCATAACAACATACTTTGTTCCCTTTGTCATCGGTATGTTACTTGCCCAAGATTCGATCATCGGTATCTCAATACCTACTTCAATCTCATTACCAGAAAGTCTCTTTACTCGTACCGTAATACATCATCCCGCTACTAACTCATTAGTTGCAATGTTTGCAAGGCTTATAGTGATGTGCATTACCGAATGGGCCTAGAGATACCTCTCCGACAATCGGAGTGACAAATCCTAATCTCGAAATATGCCAACCCAACAAGTACCTTTGGAAACACCTGTAGAGCACCTTTATAATCACCCAGTTACGTTGTGATGTTTGGTGGCACACAAAGTGTTCCTCCGGTAAACGGGAGTTGCATAATCTCATAGTCATAGGAACATGTATAAGTCATGAAGAAAGCAATAGCAACAAACTAAACGATCAAGTGCTAAGCTAACGGAATGGGTCAAGTCAATCACATCATTCTCCTAATGATGTGATCCCATTAATCAAATGACAACTCATGTCTATGGTTAGGAAACTTAACCATCTTTGATCAATGAGCTAGTCAAGTAGAGGCATACTAGTGACACTCTGTTTGTCTACGTATTCACACATGTATTATGTTTCCGGTTAATACAATTCTAGCATGAATAATAAACATTTATCATGAAATAAGGAAATAAATATTAACTTTATTATTGCCTCTAGGGCATATTTCCTTCAGTTCACCTCATCTTCCTCTACATCGTTCCGCAGGCGTCCTTCACCGAAGCACACCGAAGCCACCTTCTTCCTCGTCTCCTGCGACAAGTCCGGTGAGCACCCAACCAGTGAATCACAGAGCGCCACTTGTCCCTGGCCGATTTTTTTCTTTTTCAGGAATTTTTCCAAATTCAGATTCTTTACCAAATCTTCTTTCTTGTATATCTTTTAGTCTATAGATCCGATTGTTGGGTTTCATAGTAATTTCAAAAAATTTCCTACGCACACGCAAGATCATGGTGATGCATAACAACGAGAGGGGAGAGTGTGATCTACGTACCTTTGTAGATCGACAACGGAAGCGTTTGGTTGATGTAGTCGTACGTCTCCACGGCCCGACCGATTAAGCACCGAAATTACGACACCTCCGAGTTCTAGCACATGTTCAGCTCGATGACGATCCCCGCACTCCGATCCAACAAAGTGTCGGGGAAGAGTTCCGTCAGCACGACGGCGTGGTGACGATCTTGATGCACTATCGTCGCAGGGCTTCGCCTAAGCACCGCTACAATATTATCGAGGACTATGGTGGAAGGGGGCACCGCACACGGCTAAGAATATGATCACGTGGATCAACTTGTGTGTCTAGGGGTGCCCACTGCCCCTGTATATAAAGGAGCAAGGGGAGGAGGCCGGCCGGCCCTATAGGCGCGCCAAGGAGGTGTCCTCCTCCTAGTAGGAGTAGGACTCCTACTAGGAGGGGGAAAGAAGTGGGGAGGGAGAGGGAAAGGGGGGGCGCCGCCCCCCTCTCCTAGTCCAATTCGGACCAGGGGGGAGGAGGCGCGCGGCCCACCTTTGGCTGCCCCTCTCTCTTTCCACTAAGGCCCATATAGCCCATTACTTCTCCCGGGGGGGGGGGGTGGGGTTCCGGTAACCCTCCGGCTCTCCGGTTTTCTCCGAAATCACCCGGAACACTTCCGGTGTCCGAATATAGCCGTCCAATATATCAATCTTTATGTCTCGACCATTTCGAGACTCCTCGTCATGTCTGTGATCACATCTGGGACTCCAAACTAACTTCGGTACATCAAAACTCATAAACTCATAATATAACTGTCATCGAAACCATAAGCGTGCGGACCCTACGGGTTCGAGAACAATGTAGACATGACCGAGACATGTCTCCGGTCAATAACCAATAGCGGAACCTGGATGCTCATATTGGCTCCTACATATTCTACGAAGATCTTTATCGGTCAGACCACATAACAACATACGTTGTTCCCTTTGTCATCGGTATGTTACTTGCCCGAGATTCGATCGTCGGTATCCCAATACCTAGTTCAATCTCGTTACCGGCAAGTCTCTTTACTCGTTCCGTAATACATCATCTCGCAACTAACTCATTAGTTGTAATGCTTGCAAGGATTATGTGATGTGCATTACCGAGAGGGCCCAAAGATACCTCTCCGACAATCGGAGTGACAAATCCTAATCTCGAAATACGCCAACCCAACATGTACCTTTGGAGACACCTGTAGAGTACCTTTATAATCACCCATTTATGTTGTGACGTTTGGTAGCACACAAAGTGTTCCTCCGGCAAATGGGAGTTGCATAATCTCATAGTCATAGGAACATGTATAAGTCATGAAGAAAGCAATAGCAACATACTAAACGATCGGGTGCTAAGCTAATGGAATGGGTCATGTCAATCAGATCATTCACCTAATGATGTGATCCCGTTAATCAAATAACAACTCTTTGTTCATGGTTAGGAAACATAACCATCTTTGATTAACGAGCCAGTCAAGTAGAGGCATACTAGTGACACTCTGTTTGTCTATGTATTCACACATGTATTATGTTTCCGGTTAATACAATTCTAGCATGAATAATAAACATTTATCATGATATAAGGAAATAAATAATAACTTTATTATTGCCTCTAGGGCATATTTCCTTCAGTCTCCCACTTGCACTAGAGTAAATAATCTAGATTACACAGTAATGATTCTAACACCCATGGAGCCTTGGTGCTGATCATGTTTTGCTTGTGGAAGAGGCTTAGTCAACGGGTCTGCAACATTCAGATCCGTATGTATCTTGCAAATCTCTATGTCTCCCACCTGGACTAGATCCCGGATGGAATTGAATCATCTCTTGATGTGCTTGGTTCTCTTGTGAAATCTGGATTCCTTTGCCAAGGCAATTGCACCAGTATTGTCACAAAAGATTTTCATTGGACCTGATGCACTAGGTATGACACCTAGATCGGATATGAACTCCTTCATCCAGACTCCTTCATTTGCTGCTTCCGAAGCAGCTATGTACTCTGCTTCACATGTAGATCCTGCTACAACGCTTTGTTTAGAACTGCACCAACTGACAGCTCCACCGTTTAATGTAAACACGTATCCGGTTTGCGATTTAGAATCGTCCGGATCAGTGTCAAAGCTTGCATCAACGTAACCTTTTACGATGAGCTCTTTGTCACCTCCATAAATGAGAAACATATCCTTAGTCCTTTTCAGGTATTTCAGGATGTTCTTGACCGCTGTCCAATGATCCACTCCTGGATCACTTTGGTACCTCCCTGCTAGACTTATAGCAAGGCACACATCAGGTCTGGTACACAGCATTGCATACATGATAGAGCCTATGGCTGAAGCATAGGGAACATCTTTCATTTTCTCTCTATCTTCTGAAGTGGTCGGGCATTGAGTCTTACTCAACTTCACACCTTGTAGCACAGGCAAGAACCCTTTCTTTGCTTGATCCATTTTGAACTTCTTCAAAACTTTGTCAAGGTATGTGCATTGTGAAAGTCCAATTAAGTGTCTTGATATATCTTTATAGATCTTAATGCCTAATATGTAAGCAGCTTCACCGAGGTCTTTCATTGAAAAACTCTTATTCAAGTATCCCTTTATGCTATCCAGAAATTCTGTATCATTTCCAATTAGTAATATGTCATCCACATATAATATCAGAAATGCTACAGAGCTCCCACTCACTTTCTTGTAAATACAGACTTTTCCAAAAGTCTGTATAAAACCAAATGCTTTGATCACACTATCAAAGCGCTTATTCCAACTCCGAGAGGCTTGGACCAGTCCATAAATGGATCGCTGGAGCTTGCACACTTTGTTAGCTCCCTTTGGATCGTCAAAACCTTCTGGTTGCATCATATACAACTCTTCTTCCAGAAATCCATTCAGGAATTCAGTTTTGACATCCATCTGCCAAATTTCATAATCATAAAATGCGGCAATTGCTAACATGATTCGGACAGACTTAAGCATCGCTACGGGTGAGAAGGTCTCATTGTAGTCAATCCCTTGAACTTGCCGAAAAACCTTTTGCGACAAGTCGAGCTTTGTAGATAGTAATATTACCGTCAGCGTCAGTCTTCTTCTTGAAGATCCATTTATTCTCAATTGCTTGCCGATCATCGGGCAAGTCAACCAAAGTCCATACTTTGTTCTCATACATGGATCCCATCTCAGATTTCATGGCTTCAAGCCATTTTGCGGAATCTGGGCTCACCATCGCTTCTTCATAGTTCGTAGGTTCATCATGATCTAGTAGCATGACTTCGAGAATAGGATTACCGTACCACTCTAGCGCGGATCTCACTCTGGTTGATCTATGAGGTTCAGTAGTATCTTGTTCTGAAGTTTCATGATCATCATCATTAGCTTCCTCACTAACTGGTGTAGGTGTCACAGAAACAGTTTTCTATGATGCACTACTTTCCAATAAGGGAGCAGGTACAGTTACCTCGTCAAGTTCTACTTTCCTCCCACTCACTTCTTTCGAGAGAAACTCCTTCTCCAGAAAGTTTCCGAACTTAGCAACAAAAGTCTTGACTTCGGATCTGTGATAGAAGGTGTATACAATAGTCTCCTTTGGATATCCTATGAAGACACATTTCTCCGATTTGGGTTCTAGCTTATCAGGTTGAAGTTTTTTCACATAAGCATCGCAGCCCCAAACTTTCAGAAACGACAACTTTGGTTTCTTGCTAAACCATAGTTCATAAGGCGTCATCTCAACGGATTTTGATGGTGCCCTATTTAACGTGAATGCGGCCGTCTCCAAAGCATAACCCCAAAACGATAGCGGTAAATCAGTAAGAGACATCATAGATCGCACCATATATAGTAAAGTACGATTACGACATTCGGACACACCATTACGCTGTGGTGTTCCGGGTGGCGTGAGTTGCGAAACTATTCCGTATTGTTTCAAATGTACACCAAACTCGTAACTCAAATATTCTCCTCCACGATCAGATCGTAGAAACTTTATTTTCTTGTTACGATGATTTTCAACTTCACTCTGAAATTCTTTGAACTTTTCAAACATTTCAGACTTATGTTTCATTAAGTAGATATACCCATATCTGCTTAAGTCATCTGTGAAGGTGAGAAAATAACGATATCCGCCATGAGCCTCAATATTCATCGGACCACATACATCTGTATGTATGATTTCCAACAAATCTGTTGCTCTCTCCATAGTACCGGAGAACGGTGTTTTAGTCATCTTGCCCATGAGGCACGGTTCGCAAGTACCAAGTGATTCATAATCAAGTGGTTCCAAAAGTCCATCAGCATGGAGTTTCTTCATATGCTTTACACCGATATGACCTAAACGGCAGTGCCACAAATAAGTTGCACTATCATTATCAACTCTGCATCTTTTGGCTTCAACACTATGAATATGTGTGTCTCTACTATCGAGATTCAATAAAAATAGACCACTCTTTAAGGGTGCATGACCATAAAGGATATTACTCATATAAATAGAACAACCATTATTCTCAGATTTAAATGAATAACCGTCTCGCATCAAACAAGATCCAGATATAATGTTCATGCTTAACGCTGGCACCAAATAACAATTATTTAGGTCTAATATTAATCCCGAAGGTAGATGTAGAGGTAGCGTGCCGACTGCGATCACATCGACTTTGGAACCATTTCCCACGCGCATCGTCACCTCGTCCTTAGCCAATCTTCGCTTAATCCGTAGTCCCTGTTTCGAGTTGCAAATATTAGCAACAGAACCAGTATAAAATACCCAGGTGCTACTGCGAGCATTAGTAAGGTACACATCAATAACATGTATATCACATATACCTTTGTTCACCTTGCCATCCTTCTTATCCGCCAAATACTTGGGGCAGTTCCGCTTCCAGTGACCAGTCTGCTTGCAGTAGAAGCACTCAGTTTCAGGCTTAGGTCCAGGTTTGGGTTTCTTCTCTTGAGTAGCAACTTGCTTGCCGTTCCTTTTGAAGTTCCCCTTGTTCTTCCCTTTGCCCTTTTTCTTGAAACTAGTGGTCTTGTTGACCATCAACACTTGATGCTCCTTCTTGATTTCTACCTCCGCAGCTTTCAGCATTGCGAAGAGCTCGGGAATAGTCTTATTCATCCCTTGCATATTATAGTTCATCACGAAGCTCTTGTAGCTTGGTGGCAGTGATTGGAGAATTCTGTCAATGATGCAATCATCTGGAAGATTAACTCCCAATTGAATCAAGTGATTATTATACCCAGACATTTTGAGTATATGCTCACTGACAGAACTGTTCTCCTCCATCTTGCAGCTATAGAACTTATTGGAGACTTCATATCCCTCAATCCGGGCATTTGCTTGAAATATTAACTTCAACTCCTGGAACATCTCATATGCTCCATGACGTTCAAAACGTCATTGAAGTCCCTATTCTAAGCCGTAAAGCATGGCACACTAAACTATCGAGTAGTCATCAGCTTTGCTCTGCCAGACGTTCATAACATCTGGTGTTGCTCCAGCAGCAGGCCTGACACCCAGCGGTGCTTCCAGGACGTAATTCTTCTATGCAGCAATGAGGATAATCCTCAAGTTACGGACCCAGTTCGTGTAATTGCTACCATCATCCTTCAACTTTGCTTTCTCAAGGAACGCATTAAAATTCAACGGAACAACAGCACGAGCCATCTATCTACAATCAAGCATAAACAAGCAAGATACTATCATGTACTAAGTTTCATGATAAATTTAGGTTCAATTAATTTACTTAAAGAACTCCCACTTAGATAGACATCCCTCTAATCCTCTAAGTGATTACGTGATCCAAATGAACTAAACCATGTCCGATCATCACGTGAGATGGAGTAGTTTCATTGGTGAACATCATTATGTTGATCATATCTACTATATGATTCACGCTCGACCTTTCGGTCTCCGTGTTCCGAGGCCATATCTGTATATGCTTGGCTCGTCAAGTATAACCTGAGTATTCCGTGTGTGCAACTGTTTTGCACCCGTTGTATTTGAACGTAGAGCCTATCACACCCGATCATCACGTGGTGTCTCAGCACGAAGAACTTTCGCAACAGTGCATACTCAGGGAGAACACTTCTTGATAATTAGTGAGAGATCATCTTATAATGCTACCGTCAATCAAAGCAAGATAAGATGCATAAAAGATAAACATCACATGCAATCAATATAAGTGATATGATATGCCCATCATCATCTTGTGCTTGTGATCTCCATCTTTGAAGCACCGTCGTGATCACCAACGTCACCGGCACGACACCTTGATCTCCATCGTAGCATCGTTGTCGTCTCACCAATCTTATGCTTCCAAGACTATTGCTACCGCTTAGTGATAAAGTAAAGCATTACAGCGTGATTGCATTGCATACAATAAAGCGACAACCATATGGCTCCTGCCGGTTGCCGATAACTCGGTTACAAAACATGATCATCTCATATAATAAAATTTAGCATCATGTCTTGACCATATCACATCACAACATTTCCTGCAAAAACAAGTTAGACGTCCTCTACTTTGTTGTTGCAAGTTTTACGTGGCTGCTACGGGCTTAAGCAAGAACCGATCTTACCTACCCATCAAAACCACAACGATAGTTTGTCAAGTTGGTGCTGTTTTAACCTTTGCAAGGGCCGGGCGTAGCCACACTCGGTTCAAATAAAGTTGGAGAAACTGTCACCCGCAAGCCACCTATGTGCAAAGCACGTCGGGAGAACCGGTCTCGCGTAAGCGTACGGTAATGTCGGTCCGGGCCACTTCGTTCAACAATACCGCCGAACCAAAGTATGATATGCTGGTAAGCAGTATGACTTATATCGCCCACAACTCACTTGTGTTCTACTCGTGCATATAACATCAACATATAAAACCTAGGCTCTGATGCCACTGTTGGGTTTTGTAGTAATTTCAAAAAATTTCCTACGCACACGCAAGATCATGGTGATGCATAGCAATGAGAGGGGAGAGTGTGATCTATGTACCCTTGTAGATCGACAACGGAAGCGTTTGGTTGATGTAGTTGTACGTCTCCACGGCCCGACCAATCAAGCACCGAAACTACGACACCTCCGAGTTCTAGCACACGTTCAGCTCGATGACGATCCCCGGACTCCAATCCAGCAAAGTGTCGGGGAAGAGTTCCGTCAGCACGACGGCGTGGTGATGATCTTGATGCACTACCGTCGCAGGGCTTTGCCTAAGCACCACTACAATATTATCGAGGACTATGGTGGAAGGGGGCACCGCACACGGCTAAGAATATGATCACGTGGATCAACTTGTGTGTCTAGGGGTGCCCACTGCCCCCGTATATAAAGGAGCAAGGGGAGGAGGCCGGCCGGCCCTATAGGCGCGCCAAGGAGGAGTCCTCCTCCTAGTAGGAGTAGGACTCCTACTAGGAGGGGGAAAGAAGTGGGAAGGGAGAGGGAAAGGGGGGGCGCCGCCCCTCTCTCCTAGTCCAATTCGGACCAGGGGGGAGGAGGCGCGCGGCCCACCTTTGGCTGCCCCTCTCTCTCTCCACTAAGGCCCATATGGCCCATTACTTCTCCCCGGGGGGGGGGGGGGGTTCCGGTAACCCTCCGGCTCTCCGGTTTTCTCCAAAATCACCCGGAACACTTCCAGTGTCCGAATATAGCCGTCCAATATATCAATCTTTATGTCTCGACCATTTCGAGAGTCCTCGTCATGTCCGTGATCACATCCGGGACTCTGAACTAACTTCGGTACATCAAAACACATAAACTCATAATATAACTGTCATCGAAACCTTAAGCGTGCGGATCCTACGGGTTCGAGAACAATGTAGACATGACCGAGACACGTCTCCGGTCAATAACCAATAGCGAAACCTGGATGCTCATATTGGCTCCTACATATTCTACGAAGATCTTTATCGGTCAGACCGCATAACAACATACGTTGTTCCCTTTGTCATCGGTATGTTACTTGCCCGAGATTCGATCGTCGGTATCCCAATACCTAGTTCAATCTCGTTACTGGCAAGTCTCTTTACTCATTCCGTAATACATCATCTCGCAACTAACTCATTAGTTGTAATGCTTGCAAGGCTTATGTGATGTGCATTACCGAGAGGGCCCAAAGATACCTCTCCGACAATCGGAGTGACAAATCCTAATCTCGAAATACGCCAACCCAACATGTACCTTTGGAGACACCTGTAGAGTACCTTTATAATCACCCATTTATGTTGTGACGTTTGGTAGCACACAAAGTGTTCCTCCGGCAAACGGGAGTTGCATAATCTCATAGTCATAGGAACATGTATAAGTCATGAAGAAAGCAATAGCAACATACTAAACGATTGGGTGCTAAGCTAATGGAATGGGTCATGTCAATCAGATCATTCACCTAATGATGTGATCCCGTTAATCAAATAACAACTCTTTGTTCATGGTTAGGAAACATAACCATCTTTGATTAACGAGCCAGTCAAGTAGAGGCATACTAGTGACACTCTGTTTGTCTATGTATTCACACATGTATTATGTTTCCGGTTAATACAATTCTAGCATGAATAATAAACATTTATCATGATATAAGGAAATAAATAATAACTTTATTATTGCCTCTAGGGCATATTTCCTTCACCGATTTAGTTGATTATTTTTCCTACTAGTTCATAGAAATCCCATCTTTCGAGAGAACCAAACGAAAAATATTTTTGAAAATTTTAAAATTTGAATTCAAAAAGATCTGAATTCAAACTTCGTTAGGCCGTAACTCGAGTTTCGTAACTCTGTTTTAGGTGATTCTTTTTGCAAATCGAAGCTCGTAACGTGTACTTTCCGTTAAAACTAAAACCATTTATTTTCTTGATGTAAAAATTTCATTCTGTAAAGAAACTTTATTTGGTTGTTTTTGAAGTTTTCCGAAGTCTTTCATTTGTTCTCTTTTTGGATCTTTGTTTGTATGCTTATGTATGTTATTGCTTGCTTACGCTAGATCGTACGGAGTGCGAAGTTTGCTACTATGAATCTTTAGAGTTCAACGAACGTCAGAAAGGCAAGTTCACACTTCGATCATACTTTTCAATACCCAGTTTTTTCTATGCATTAGTTTAACCCTCAAAGATTGCATGAGTAGGATTGGGAACATGTGGTTATGCTATGTAGTTCATGTGGTAGGAACCTATGACCTTTGATCACCCCAGGAATAGTCGTTATATCATATATTGCTTAGCCATGCTCGTAGACGGGGATTGGTATGTGTGATCCATGCAAGTTTCGAGAGATAATAATTTGGGGACAACATAAGATGGCAACTTCAATACACATATGGGTGGATTGTTTGGGGCACCTGGAGAAACCAGTGCTTGCCCAAGGGGAATCCCGGAGTACCCGTGTGATTACCCTAGGTCCGCCACCCAGGCTCAAAGGGATCATAAGATATTTAATGCCTAGAAACTTTCGTGTGCAACCACAAGCCATTATGGGCTCTGGCATAGTTGAGTAAGTTGTGTGACCTCTTTCCGTGGTAGACTAGCTGATGTAGGGGAAAGTAAGTGTATCGGTCTACCCAGGGTTAAGGGGAAACATTTCTGAAAGGCTATGTCTCGATCTTCCGATCATGGAGGTGGTCGAGTCTTGTGGGGAAAAGTGCGCAAACCTCTACAGAGTGTACAAACTAATCATGATTAGCCGCGTCCCCGGTTATGGACAACTTGAGTATCTAGAAGTGAATTATTGATTGATCTCGTCACTCTTTTTAATGAAATTATTGGGTTACTAATAACTTGGGAATTTTGGGATTGAGTTGGAGGTACCTTCTCAATAAGGACATTTTTAATTTAGTAGAAATAAAAAATTATTCCTTTGTTGTAGGAAAAAAATGGCTTCATGCAAAAATTTAAACTTAGAGCCTCCACCAGCTAAATTTGCATATAGAGATAGTCTTTTTCATTATTATTATTCTATGGTGTGAAATTGCCAGCATATTCCATGTGTTGACCTACACGGCTGCAATGTCTCATGTTGAATACTTTTCTGACGAGGATTAAAGGTGTGATAGCTCATTGTTCTACACCCAGTTTGCCGTAGAGTAGGATGGACTCTTTTACTTTCGATGCTTCCGTAGTTATTTTTATTTAGATGGCCTTTGGCCATATTATTAAATACTCTTCTGAGGATCTTGATGTAATAAAGTGTGTGATTGAACTCTGTTATAATACCTCAAGTACTGTGCGTGTCAGCATACCGATCCAAGGATGACACTTAAGCACAGAGACTTTGATCCATTTGGGTCAGGTCGCTACAGTTGTGGAGTTGGATGGACTCATTTACCTTCGAAGCTTCTGTAGTTATTTAGATGGCCTTCAGCCATATTATTGTAATAAGTACTCTTTATGAGACACTCGATGTAATAAGTGTGCGATTGAACCTGTAATAAATCCTCGAGTACTGTGTGTGTCAGCAATACCGATCCAGGGATGACACTTAAGCACAGAGACTACGGTCCATTGGGATCGGGTCGCTACAATTCTAGCATGGATAATAAACATTTATCAAGAACATGGAAGTATGATAATAACAACTTTATTATTGCCCCTAGGGGATATTTCCAACAACATATATGACATAACACAATTTTCAAAATAAGGTAGCAGGTTGTCCAAATCATAGCAAGTTCGCTAGAACCATTAATGTCTAGTTCACATACCAAATCATCCCAAAGCACAATGACTTGAAGTTCATTACAATCACATACCTACTTACCCCAAACAACCTTGTTTTTTGGGAAAGTGAGATGAAGGCTCTTGTGATCTTGTGACGGTCAACAAGATGAGCTTAGTAGTGGGCATGGTGGTCTTCATCAAATTCAAGAATCATGGAGACTAAATCCCAGAGGTCATTCGGTATAGCATCATCATCTCCACCATAATTCACAAGAGCTTTAGGCACAAGTTTGAACCCATCTTTCAGAGTGGCACAAGTGCATCATCTTCAACTTTCACTAACTTAGCCTTGTTTTTGGTGATCATTTGGAGTGAGAAGACTCACCAACATTTGGTGACATGTTCACCTCACCATTGCCATCACCTTGTTCTCCTACTTGAAGCTCATCAGACTTCAGTTGATTTTACTCGTGGTAGATTCTTCTCGACAATCTTCAAACCTTCAATAAACTTGCTTCATGAACCACAATTACACTTGGTTGCTAAATACTTTGACTTGGTGAGGACAATTACTCTTCGTCACTCAAGTCGACACCTAACTGTCTAGAGAGTTGGTAAATCTCAAGAGTAATAGGCACAATAACTCTTAACTTAGATCTATTGTGATGTTAAACCACTACCTAAATTTTGGCTCTTTATTTTCTCTCAGTTGATCTTAAGCTCAAATCTCTCAGAGTGGGGTGCCCGAATAATATTTTCAGAATCTCAAGTGGAGCAGTCAACAAAACACGTTGGTGTGGGGGCTATTTATAGCCACAACCTTCCAAGAAGGGAAATGACCATTTCGGACACACTATCCAGGTGATGGCCGACCGACGCATATCCAACGATCGGATTTTTGAGTGCACGACAACTTTACTTGAGGGCCAATTAAAGCTGACTCCTCAGTTCGAAGAATATATCTCGTAGCCCTGAAGATCAATGTCTCTAGCTGGCAAGTAATGTTTCAGAACACAAATAGATTTCTCTCAACTCTCATAGGTTTCAGCTAAGCATCACAACAGACAAAAGTCTCAAAATACTTATACCCCTCTTAATAGTACGTAGGTCTTATGAGTCAAATCAGGGAAAAGGAGCGACGAAACAAATGCTACGTCTTTGCTTTGACTTCAATATTCTCGACTGTAGTCATTTATTCTCAGACACCTCGAATACCAATTGCTTCACTTCAGCAATATTTTTAGGGGTCAAGTCCCTCATGCAATATTCTCGATATAGTTTGTTCTCGAAACATATCTACCTTCTCCGCAGCGCAGATAACTCTCAATGAAGTTTATATCAAACTTCTCATCAAAAGTAGCATTCTTCTTGAGACATAGGGACTATTTCTATCTATGTACACTAGTAAACAAATTAGTCCCAACCTATTTCTGACTACAGTCTCCAAAGTTCAAGGGGGCAAGACATTGCACCAACAACCTGAAAGAATGAATGGAAAGAGGTACCACAGTTAGACAACAAATGAAGCAAGAGCGAGGAAAGAAGCAAAACCTCGGCTACGAGGAAAGACAAAGGCCACATGGGTCGGCAAACAAAGTAGGAAGACACAACTCGATAGCAGAGATGAGCTCAAAGAGCACCTCCATGGACTGAAGCGAGGGATGTGTGGGGCGAGGCATAAGGTGAAAGTGGTAAAGGGAAAGAGAAGAAAAAAAATACAATAGACAAGGCAAAGAGACAATGGAACCACACAAGCGAACAAACTAATAAACCCACCACACAGAGTCACACATGTGGACATGAGCCCAAAAAGAGCGAAAGATCGGACGACGAAAGCCGCTCCATAAAAAGCCGAGGCGAGCACATGATTTTACCCAATAGAGTGAGCATCATAGGCTTACCAGCTAACCCACCTTACCTGACACTGTTATTTTGGTTCAGATACACCCCTGTTATTAATGAAACTATGTGTGAAATATGCTAGTTACTCCTTTAAAGGATGTCGGAGTACCTGCCTCCTAGGGGCTTCGCTGGCGAGAGTGCCCGCCATGCTGTCAGTTTCACAGCGTCGTGCCGCGAGGGCCTCCCTGGGTCACTTCGCGCCGTCCAATCTACCCAGACGGTGCGCACCCGAGCAGGTCGCCTCAGGGCTCCATGATGGGGGGGCCACGGGCGCGTCCGGGACCACATTCATGTGGTGTTGTGCGGCATACCCGCATACGAGGTTTTGCATGCGAGGGGATGTCAGACCCGCATGTCAGCAACATTTGACCTTGGGGGTTGCCTCTCTTGTGCCAGTCAGCCCCCCGCGTGCGGCTTGTTGGGGGTGGCATGTGTCGGGTGGTCTAGGAGGTCCATTGGAACAATGGCCGCGATTGCCGGCCAAATGGCCATGAGGTCCTTTCGGTGGCTGGACAAACTATACAATTTATATCGTGAAACCATGAATTTGTGATGCTCTAATCATATGTTTTGTAACCTTTTGATGGCTATGTAGAATGGACAATTTTGAAGGCACCGTTGCAAGTGGGAACACTAGGAAAAGTGGGACAACTATATGGACCACTTCCATGGTCTCCGTGATGCTAGGCTTTTTGGCCAACCTTGTTTTTTTGACATAAAGACTCTAAGGTACCCCCCTACAGTATAATTGGTGCAACAAACCCAAATTGCAAGTACCATGCCTTGAACCTGGGTGGGTGGGAAGGCATCAGCCCCTTGTTGCTAGGGGGAAGAGAACTTCAAGTGGATTCAGGGTGGTGCATCATAGACAATGTGTTGCGGCTTTGAACAGTAATTCAAGATAACTGTCATGGGAGATCAAGTTTTCAACCATATCAAGAAGTGGAGGCAGATGGGCAGGATAATCATTTTGAAGAATTTAAGTGGAGCTCTATGGGACAAAGACACTTGCACAATTAGGCTCAGCAATTAACAGTATGCAGGTCATTGCATGGTAGGCTTCTTATGCTTGGAGAAATATTATGCCATGTTATATCTACATTATGCAAATCACTTGCACAATTTTTGCATACCCACAAATTTGATGCCTCCTTCTTGAATAGACCAATTGAACACTATCATGTCATGGCGACCATTTTTGGGACAACTACGACTATGGGGGTGAATGCAAGGTCCGGGAATGACCTCCTTTCACAAGTTCCTCCAACCAGATGTAGCTATTTTGTAGAAGAGTGAACTAGTCTACCAAATCATCTGTCACCATCGAGTACCACTGGTCATTTCCTTCTACTGCAATTCCCTCAATAGTTTACTTGCGAGGTACTCGCTTTTGATAGATATCTCCCTGATCACAGTTATCCTCCCAATTCTGTATCAACACTGTGATTATGTTGTGTAGCATATTTATGTTTGTTGTTTATCTGGTGCTATCTAATTGTTCAGTCTCTCTCTCTCTAATAAACATCCACTAGTACAACGAGCTGCTATACAAACGTTTTCAACCCCTTTCTGCAACGACATTTTAAACCGTCGCCTTGCTAGTGTGTCCGATAGGGGGGGTCCTTCCCACACGATCTAGAAACTGTCGAGGATAGGCCCTCCGATCACACACGCTGCACAAAATGAGCTCGTGTGCGATCGGGCTAGCCATCGCATACAATTATACAGGCCAATCATTTCCGTTCATAAGTACATCCCACACAATAAATCCCAGAGAAACGTTTACCTTCGTATGTACATCCCACACAGTCGATCCAAGTAATACATTTCCATTTGTATGTACATCCCACACAGTCAATCCAAGAAGAATGTTTCCATCCGTATGCACATCCCACACAGTGAATCCCATACAAACATTCCCGTTCATAAGTATATCCCACACAGTTTTGTGTATAACCTCGTGTGCGATAGGCATAACGATCACAAATGCTCTGCCTCTGTTAACTGTTTTCTTTATTCACATATATCACACACGATTCGATTAAGAAAACTGTATGGTGTTGGGCTATCCATCATACACGCTTTTACTGATAGAACCATTTGTAAAAGTTCCATTACCCATTTAGCAGGTTTATTTTTTTATAATTAGTAATTCCAGTATTACGCAAATTCACATTTCATATGGAATAACTATTTGCCAATTTCATAGAAGGCACATAAATATATTTTAACATAATAGTGCGATAGCTACATGAAAACAACAAAGTACAACATATAGCTAGTTCACCTTCATTAGCACAATATTAGACTAATATATTCATTTCCCTAATCGACTGATGCATGAACAACCAGGTTCATCTTCTCCACCTCTGCTTTCAGTTCAGTAAGAACCTGTTTTGCACCGACCAACTGGGAAAGTGCCTCCTCCTCCGCTAACACCACCTTAGCAAAGTCTAATTTAAAAATATGAGCTCATCCTCCATCTTCCTCTTTTTTGCCCGCATCTTGAAACATTCTTCAGCGTTGACAACACTTTCTCTAAGCCTATCTCTATTCTCTTTCTCATACATGCTCCAGAGCTTTGCTGGGCGCATCTTCAAAGACTGTGGCCACTCTTGATCAACCCACTCCAGGTAAGAACACTTCCATTTATCCTATAATATTTAAAACTAAATCAGTAACAATTGTAGGGGAAATGGTTTTCTAGAAACATAGAAAATCACCACATACATATTTTGAAAAACTGAAGAAACATGTTAATTATGACATATCTTCTCAAAAAGATCAATGTGCAAATGAATTAATTGCTAATGAGACAACAACCAAATTCAGAAATATCACACGCTATAATTAACTACAACAATGCTACAAGTTATTAGTCATGTACTATAAATAACAAATTGAACATTTTATGAGGAAGCTGAATATAACTACAATAGCATAGCGACAATTTTGGATGACATTAAATTGATACTAATAGGTGTGTACTGCTACTTCTTGAGCTTGCGTTGGTTTTTCCCTTGAAGAGGAAAGGGTGATGTAGCAAAGTAGAGAAAAATATTTCCCTTAGTTAAGAACCAAGGTATCAATCCAGTAGGAGATACACGCAAGTCTCCAATCTATGCACCTGCACAAACAATCAAACACTTGCACCCAATGCGATAAAGGGGTTGTCAATCCCTTCACAGTCACTTGCAAAGGTGAGATTTGATAAAGATAGATATAAAAGATTACTAAAACGTAAAACAAAGTAAAAGTAAATAAATTTCAGTGAGGTATTTTTGGATTCTTTGGTTTTTAGATCTGAAAATATATGATGGAAAATAGACCCGGGGCCATAGGTTTCACTAGAGGTTTCTCTCTTGGAGGAAAATAATATGGTGGGTGAACAAATTACTGTCGAGCAATTGATAGAAAAGCTCGAAGTTATAACGATATCCAAGGCAATGATTATGAACATAGGCATCACATCCGTGTCAAGTAGACCGACTCCTGCCTACGTCTACTACTATTACTCCACACATCGACCGCTATCCAGCATGCATCTAGAGTATTAAGTTCATAAGAACGGAGTAATGCCTTAAGCAAGATGACATGATGTAGAGGGATAAACTCAAGCAATATGATGAAAACCCCATCTTTTTACCCTTGATGGCAACAATACAATACGTGTCTCGCTACCCCTACTTTGTCACTGGGTGAGATTACCGCAAGATTGAACCCAAAACTAATCACCTCTCCTGTTGCAAGAAGAACCAATCTAGTTGGCCAAACCAAACCGATAATTTGAAGAGAAATACATAGATATCAAATCATGCATATATGAATTCAAAGAAGATTCAAATAATATTCATAGATAAGCTGATCATAAATCCACAATTCATCGGATCTCAACAAACACACCGCAAAAGAATATTACATCAGATAGATCTCCAAGAACATTGAGGAGAACATGGTATTGAGTATCAAAGAGAGAGAAGAAGCCATCTAGCTACTAGCTATGGACCCTTAGGTTCGTGGTAAATGTTGGCGAACGTAGCATGCAATTTCAAAAAAATTCCTACGCTCACGGAAGATCTATCTAGGAGATGCATAGCAATGAGAGGGGAAGAGTGTCTCCACGTACCCTTGTAGACCGAAAGCGGAAGCGTTAGCTTAACGCGGTTAATGTAGTCGAATGTCTTCTCGATTCACCCGATCAAGTACCGAACGTACGGCACCTCCGAGTTATGCACACGTTCAGCTGGATGACGTCCCTCCAACTCTTGATCCATAAAAGTGTCGAGGGAGAGTTCTGTCAGCACGACAGCATGGTGACGGTGATGGTGAAGTGATCCGCGCAGGGCTTCGCCTAAGCACTACGTGAATATGACCAGAGGCGTAAACTGTGGAGGGTGGTGCCACATATGGCTTGGAACAATTGATGTGTGTTAGAGGCGCCCCACCCCTGTATATAAAGGAGGGAGAGGGGAGGAGACTGGCCCTAGGCGTGCCCCATGTTGGGAGAGTCCTACTTGGGCTCCTAGTAGGATTCGGCCCGTCTTCCTTTTATTGGAGGGGGAAAGGGGAAGGAGAGAGAGAGAGGGAGAAGGAAAGGGGTGCGCCGCCCCCTCCCCTAGTCCAATTCAGACTCCTCCCTTGTGGGGGGCGCGCCACCCCTATGTGGGCTGGTGTGCCTCCCTCCTATGGCCCATATGGCCCATATCTTCCCCCGGGGGGTTCCGGTAACCCCCCGGTACTCTGATATGTACTCGATACATTCTGAAACACTTCCGGTGTCCGAATACTATCATCCAATATATCAATATTTACCTCTTGACCATTTTGAGACTCCCCGTCATGTCCGTGATCTTATCCGGGACTCCGAACAACATTCGGTCACCAAATCACATAACTCATATAATACAAATCATCATCGAACGTTAAGCGTGCGGACCCTATGGGCTCGAGAACTATGTATACATGACTGAGACACCTCTCTGGTCAATAACCAATAGCGGAACCTAGATGCTCATATTAGTTCCTACATATTCTACAAAGATCTTTATCGGTCAAACCGTAATGACAACATACGTCATTCCCTTTGTCATCGGTATGTTCCTTGCCCGAGATTCGATTGTTGGTATCTTCATACCTAGTTCAATCTCGTCATGGGCAACTCTCTTTACTTGTTCCATAATTCATCATCCTGCAACTAACTCATTAGTCACATTGCTTGCAAGGCTTATCATGATGTGCATTACCGAGAGGGCCCAGAGATACCTCTCCGATACTCATAGTGACAAATCCTAATCTCGATCTATGCCAACCCAACAAACACCTTCAGAGATACCTGTAGAGTATCTTTATAAGCACCTAGTTATGTTGTGACATTTGATAGCACAGAAGGTATTCCTCCGGTATTCGGGAGTTGCATAATATCATAGTCAAAGGAATAAGTATAAGTCATGAAGAAAGCAATAGCAATAAAACTTAACGATCAATATGCTAAGCTAAGGAATGGGTCTTTTCCATCACATCATTCTCCTAATGATGTGATCCCGCCATCAAATGACAACTCATGTCTATGGTTAGGAAACTTAACCATCTTTGATTAACGAGCTAGTCTAGTAGAGGCTTACTAGGGACACTGTGTTTTGTCTATGTATTCACACATGTACCAAGTTTCCGGTTAAGACAATTCTAGCATGAATAATAAACATTTATCATGATATAATGAAATTTAAATAAAAACTTTATTATTGCCTCTAGGGTATATTTCCTTCAGTAAACTACTCACGCTTCATCGGAAGGGTAATAGAGTTGATGTAGATGCCCTCTGTGATTGAATCCCCCTTCGGCAGGGTGTTGGAAAAGGCCCCAAGATGGGATCTCACGGGAACATAAGGTTGCGACAGCGAAAAAGTATTTTCGTGGATGCTTCTGATGTTGGGGAATATTTGTGAATTTATAGAGCTGAGAGGGAGGTTGGTGGACTCCCCGGGGGCCACAAGCCAGCCCCCCCTAGGGCACACCCTGAGGGCTTGTGGAGCCCTCGGGAGTCTTCTGACTTTCATCTCCATGTTTTGTGGATGTCTTCTGGTCCAAGAAAAATCATCACAAAAATTTTATTCTGTTTGGACTCCGTTTGATATTCCTTTTCTGTAGAACTCAAAAACAAGGAAAAAAACAGAAACTAGCACTGGGCTCTAGGTTAATAAGTTACTCCCAAAAATAATATAAAATAGCATATTAATGCATATAAAACATCCAAAATAGATAATATAATAGCATGGAACAATAAAAAATTATAGATACGTTGGAGACGTATCAAGCATCCCCAAGCTTAATTCCTGCTCGTCCTCGAGTAGGCAAATGATAAAAATAGAGTTTTTGATGTGGGATGCTACCTAACATATTTATCCATGTAATTTTCCTTATTGTGGCATGAATATTCGGATCCGTAAGATTCAAAACAATAGTTCAATATTGACATAAAAACAATAATACTTAAAGCATACTAATGAAACAATTGTGTCTTCTTAAAATAACATGCCCAAATAAAGTTATCCCTACAAAATTATATAGTCTGGCTATGGTACATCTTCATCACACAAAGTATTAAATCATGTACAACCCCGATGATGCAATACATGAGTGTGAGACATGGATTACCACTATAGGTGGAATAGAATATGGTGGTTGTGGAGAAGACAAAAAGAAGGAGATAGTCTCACACCAACTAGGCATATTAACGGGTTATGGAGATGCCCATGAATAGATATCAATGTGAGTGACTAGGGATT
Organism: Triticum aestivum; assembly: GCF_018294505.1. Classification (NCBI taxonomy): domain Eukaryota; kingdom Viridiplantae; phylum Streptophyta; class Magnoliopsida; order Poales; family Poaceae; genus Triticum; species Triticum aestivum. The sequence continues at coordinate 243,955,192 of NC_057794.1, forward strand.
GGCATGCAACAGATGCACTAGAGCTATAAGTTTATGAAAGATCAAAAAGAAACTAAGTGGGTGTGCATCCAACTTGCTTGCTCACGAAGACCTAGGGAACTTTGAAGAAGCCCATCATTGGAATATACAAGCCAAGATCTATAATGAAAAATTCCCACTAGTATATGAAAGTGACAACATATGAGACTCTCTATCATGAAGATCATGGTTCTACTTTGAAGCACAAGTGTGGAAAAAGGATAGTAACATTGTCCCTTCTCTCTTTTTTCTCATTTTTTGATGGGCTTCTTTGGCCTCTTCTATTTTTGTAAAGTCCAGAGACTCAACCCAACTTGTGAGGGAATCATAGCTTCCATCATCCTTTCCTCACATTAGACAATACTCTAATAATGATGGTCATCACATCTTTATTTACTTACAACTCAAGAATTGCAACTCGATACTTAGAACAAAATATGACTCTATATGAATGCCTCCGGTGGTGTACCGGGATGTGCAATGATCTAGTGTAGCAAATGACATCAAAAAACGGACAAGCCATGAAAACATCATGCTAGCTATCTTACGATCATGCAAAGCAATATGACAATGATGGTGCATGTCATAATAAATGGAACGGTGGAAGTTGCATGGCAATATATCTCGGAATGACTATGGAAATGCCATAATAGGTAGGTATGGTGGCTGTTTTGAGGAAGGGTATATGGTGGGTGTAATGCACTGACGAAAGTTGCGCGTCACGAGAGAGACTAGCAATGGTGGAAGGGTGAGAGTGCGTACAATCCATGGACTCAACATTAGTCATAAAGAACTCACATACTTATTACAAAAATCTATTAGTCATCGAAACAAAGTACTACACGCATGCTCCTAGGGGCATAGATTGGTAGGAAAAGACCATCGCTCATCCCCGACCGCCACTCATAAGGAAGACAATCAATAAATAAATCATGCTCTGACTTCATCACATAATGGTTCACCATACGTGCATGCTACGGGAATCAAAAACTTTAACACAAGTATTTTTATCAATCCAAAACTACTCACTAGCATGACTCTAATATCACCATCTTTATATCTCAAAACAATCACAAGGAATCAAACTTCCCATAATATTAAATGCTCTTTATATGAAAGTTTTTATTATATACCTCTTGGATGCCCATCATATTAGGACTAAATTCATAACCTAAGAAAAATACCATGCTGTTTAGAGACTCTCTAAATAATATAAGTGAAGCATGAGAGTTCAACAATTTCTATAAAATAAAGCCACCATAGTGGTCTAAAAAGATATAAGTGAAGTACTATAGCAAATTGCCTACCTCAAAGGATATAAGTGAAGCACATAGAGTGTTCTAATAAATCACGATTCATGCGTGTCCCTCTCAAGAGGTGTGTACACACTGGTGCGTGTCGGTCCTAAACAAACGATTTTTAACCCCTTTCCGAGACAGCCTTTGGAACCGTCGCCAAGCGAGTGTGGGCGATACGGGGGTCCTTCCCACATGACCCAAAAACCGTCGGGGATATGCCCTCCTAGCACGCACGCTCGGCAAAATGAGATCGTGTGCGACCGGCGAGCGCTCAAATATGGAAATACGTATAGTAGATCTAAAATAATACAATTATACGACGAAATTGTTTCCGGTCGCAAGTACATCCCACACAGTCAGTCCCCGCCAAACGTTTCCGTTCGTATGTACATCCCACACAGTCGCTCCAAGGAAAACATTTCCGTTCATAGGTACATCACAAACATTTTTTTCGTTAAATCGTTTGCGTTATTGAATGTATCACACATGGTCCATAGAAGAAACTGTGTGGCAAAGGCTCTCCATCACACACAATTTTTATGTGGTAAACATTTGCACAAGGTGGCCTAATACAAACCGTTTTCAAGAGAAAGTCGTGTGTGATTGTTCATTAATCCAACACGATTTATTCCTAGAAACTGTGTCCGTTACCTGAGCTCATCGCCCACGGTAGTTTTTCAACAATCGTTTGCAATACCAAAACCCAATTAGCAGGCTAATTCGCCATTATCAGGCTAATTATCCGATTATTCATAATCCATTTATTAATCTAATTGACATTTCATATTAAGCACACAATATATTTCATTTTCATAATTGAAATACATCAGAGTACAACATCATATACCTTCAGCACTCAGCTACCCCATTACACAACTACACCAGGACCAAGTTTCACATGCAACATCTATAACCTTTCGAAATTAGCATCATAGACGGTACATGGACATATGTATCTCATCTGGAAAACTGCTGAAGCAGAAGGCGAATATTGAGCCTTCATTGATGTTGAAGGTATTTGTAACTTTAGGCCAGTGCCTATGGATGATTGACCGCCCATCCTTCGTCCTCTTCAGGAACACTTCAATATTGAACAGTGGGTGTTGTATGAATACCTTCCTCGCCTCCTGACCATACAGGTGGTTTGAGAGGAAATCATTAGTGAACTACTTTGGAAAAGCCTGAAACAAGGATGTGCATAAATATCTTCTCTATATTGGAAATGGGGCAAAGGAATAAAAAAGGCTAGGTATAATAGTTAGTACCATCCTGTAGTGAACTGATGTCTTCTTCATTGTGCATACAAAGATCTTGTTGTTTTTTGTCGCTAATTTCTTTATCCTAACAATCTTTCTGAATTTCTTGACTTGACTGATATTCATGGCAACTCATTTCCCCATATGCAAAAAGGGTCGAACAGTGGGTCAAAACCTCTAACAGCAGGACCTACATGTGCAAGACCAAATTGTTAAAAACCTAAATATTAGAATGGTTCCTTCAATTACACAATAATGTGCTATTAGACAACGGACCATGCACGTGCTAACCTCGACTGTAAACCTCAGTGCTTCCCATTGTTTCCCTGCAACACATATAAGGCAGTTAGTCATCAGGTTAAGTAAGTGTTTGCATGCTATCAGTAAAATATGTTGATGAAAAATAAGCACATTGCAGATTCATCAGATTAATTCAAGCCACAACGGAAAACCCATTTATCCAAACCAAGCATGATTAAGAACTAGGAAATAAAGCACTAGTGTATGTTTCTCATGTATTAAGTGCAGCCAAATTTGATTTATTCTTCACATGCACAACAATACAAAATTCTACCCACGACAATTGGACATCGCATTGCAGAATTGAACCAAGCAGTTAACTAAACACCACAACAAATGAACCAACATTAACTGAGCACCACATTGCACAATATAACATACTCCTAATAGAAGATCAGACAGTTAACCAAAAAGTTAACTATAGCCAATTGTAGGAATTGCATTTGTTTCTCATGTATTTACTACAGCCAAATTCAATTTATTCCTCACATGGTATACAATAACAGAATGCACCTGCAACTATTGAACATCGCATTGCAGGATTGAACCAAACAGTTAACTAAACACCACAACACTAATGAACCAAATGTTAACTGAGCACCACATTGCACAATATATAACCAAACCAAGCATGCTTGACAACTTGGAAATATAGCAATTGTATTCATTTCTCATGTATTTTGTAAAGATAAATTCAATTTATTTCTCACACGGAAGACAATACAAAATTGCAGCCTGAAGAATTGAACATCACATTTGCAGAATTGAACCAAACAGTTAACTGAAGACGACAACTAATTAACAAAACAGTTAATAAGTGAGCACCACACTGCATGACATATAGAACATATATACTAGAGCAACATATTGCATGGTAAAATTAGATAGCACAATTCACTAGAATTTGTGAAGGAAAGGCAGGAGCAGCACACGCAACAGGTAAATCGAGCATGCTAAACTGGCATAGCTAGAAAATGGCAAGGTGCTCCTTCAAGATCTGGGGGTCGGCACGGATGGCAGCCATCGCGACCTCATGCGCGCGTGCGGCCGCGATTTGCTTCTCCGCTGCCAAATGCTCCTTGAGGTCCTAGCTATACTGCGTGCACCATGGCTTAGGCCGGCGCTTATTTGGTGGAGGGGTCAGTGATTTAGGTGGAAGGTGTCACGTTCGTGCCGGAGGTCGGGGCATGTGGGATGAGGAAGGAGGAGGACGATGGGGTCGGGTGTGGATTACCTGCCTGGATAAGCGAGGCCAAGCAGCGTGAAGGAGGGTCGCGGCGAGGAGGTGGCGGTGCTGCAAGCAAGGAGTGAAGGTTTCAACTTGGAAAAGAAGCCGGAACAGGGGAAATGTGGCTTTTGGTAAGGGGGAGGGGGCGGGGAGGTAGATATTTCTGCGGGAGTTGAAAATTTGGAATCGCTTCAGTCAAAAAACTAGCACGCAAAGTGTCATTAGATACGGTCCCTTATTCAGACACGGCCCGAAGATATTTTGTGCTGCATCTCACACGGTTGGTTATAATAAACTGTGTGGGATCTACTTGATTTTTCATCTTGATTTGAATTACATAATGGGGTCACATCAGCCATGGACGGTGTTTCAATGGCTAGAACTTTTATCTGTAGTGAACATGCAACTATACGTGTGTCGTCAAAAAAATTGGAATTATTCAGGGTTCGTTTGGACATTTTATACATTAACTGGGTTTTCTAGGCATTTTATGCGCATAATTCAAATTTGAACTACATGCACATGCTCCAGTGCATATAAACTGGCTGAAAAATCAAATATGTGTCCTTGGTTGCATGCTTAGGTCCCATGCAAGAAATGGGAATGAATTTCAGACACCCTACCACCGTCAGTCGGTCGCACATATTGAGATACCTGGTTTTTAAATTCTAGTAAATACAAAACTCGTCTGAAATTCATTAAACTTGGCATGCTATCATGGAGTGGCATCAACATGCCATGGTAAAATTTTTGTCCCATTTGGGGCAGGTTTGGGTATAAGCTTCTCACAAACCAGCGCTTCTCACAACAAGTGTGATGGTTTCGGTAGGGAACGTGCCACCTTTGGGGACGAAACGATATCCGTTGCCTCTTATTGCTTTCAAAAAATTTCGAGTGTTAACATAGAACAACAAGAGTGTTATGGTCAATTTTGGAATTTTTCGGGGTTCCTTTGGACATTTTTATACATAAACTGGGTTTTCCAGGCATTTTATGTGCATAATTCAAATTTGAACTACATGCATATTCTCTAGTGCATATAAACTGGTTGAAAAATCAAATATGTGTCCTTGGGTGCATGCTTAGGTCCCATACAAGAAATGGGAATGAATTTCAAACACCCTGCCACTGTCACTCGGCCGCAAACATTGAGATACCTGGTTTTTAAATTCTAGTAAATACAAAACTCGTCTGAAATTCATGAAACTTGGCATGCTATCATGGAGCGGCATCAACATGCAGTGGTAAAAAAATTGTCAGCTTCCCCAGGTTTAGTTCGGTTTCTCTAGTTTAATTCGGTTTTAAAATTTAAAACACTCATCGCAAACGTCTTAGTCAGAACACCCGTATGCAAACGACATCTTCCCTAGGAAGCCAAGGGAAAATATGGCGAGTAGGATTTGTAAAGCTCTTGATCGCAAACGTTTTAGATAGTACACCCATATGCAAAGTGAGAGCAGCGCAGGATTTGTGCATCCCTTCTACGCAAACGTTTGTTTTGGATGACCCGTGTGCAACCGCGTACAAACAATTATTGGTTATGTTGCCATTTGTCAAACTGGAAAGATTTACATTTGTTGATCTAGTAATGTTGCCATTTGTCAATCCTTGTAACACTACGATTTGTCAAAACATGCAGCTAGAAATCATTAGCACTATCTAATTTCTTAACTAAAATTCAGTAATTAAGCATAGATTTCATACATAGATTAAGTAGTCGTTCTTAATTTATACAAACAGTTCAACTCGATAGCTAAACCGACCAAACTTCTCCCATTTGTTGCCAACCACGTACTGAAATAGCTAGTTCAACTATATATACTAGCTAATTTTAAGTACGTTGTAAAGTTCGACCACACATCTATAGTCAGATGAACTGAACAAAATAGCCCCTAAATACTACTACTACCATGGAGGGGCTTTGTGCTACTTCCGGCAGCCACTCCTCCGCCGAGCACGCTCACCCCCTCAGTACAAATGCAATACGGTGCCTGCCGGTGCTGCACGTTCAGCGATGCTCACCAGCTCGAACGCTCACTGCCGCTACGGACGATCCCTCTCGAAGCAGCCGGACTGCTCGTAGATCTCCTGATTCCTCGCCTCTATGTCAGCGTGTGCTGCGGCCACGGCTGCGGTAAGGATCTTTGCGTGCTCGACAAGGCGCTCCTCCTCCTCCCGCAGGAACTCGATGTAGCGCGCAAGGTCGCTGACGCACGTGTGGGCCTCCACCCCCGCCTCCCGCCTTCGGGCTGTGGCGGCAGAGCGGGTGATAATCATGGCGGCCGATGGTGGGCTGGCGGCCACGACAGCCGATGATGGGATGGCGGCCACGACCACCACCCCCCGCCTTTTGGCAGCGGTGGCGGAGTGGGTGATGGCCATGGTGGCCGGCAGTGGGGTGGCGGCCACGACGGCCACCTCCCGCCTTCTGGTCGCGGCGGCGGAGCGAGAGATGGCCCTGGGTTTCGACGGTGGTGTGGCAGCAACGGTGGCCAGCAATAGCTGCCGACGGGCACCGGCGGCGGAGCGTGTAGTGGGTGTTCCGCGCACACTCAACAGGGACGCCACACGCACTACACTATACCGGGGACTGCGCCACCGCCGCGGTGTAGCCTCCCAGCTCGAGCCGTCCTCTAACGATGACAGAGTGGCTGAGCGACGACGACGGACCTATGCCATTGGCAGTTGTGGAAGAAGCAGAGGAGATAAGCTACATGGAGGGAGGGGAAAATGCAACGCAGGACTAGACGGTCGTGAGGGTTTTTATAGCAGGCCGGTAAGCATTGCTATTTTGGGGGATTTCACCGAGTCGGGCGGGAAGCTTGCGCGGGAACCTGCGAGGTTGTGTGGGAACGGGCTCACCGACGATTCATTGGCGCCACCGTTTGGCCAAAAGAACGCCCCCGCGCGCTGCGCAAGCTTACGCTGTAAGCCGTCTGCGGCAGCGGGGTGACAAGACGTGCGAGAGGACACATTTAATAAAAAAATGTTTGCGATTTAATTACCTACTATACCCCCGTCTTGGTTTATTAGTAGGATTTAACTAATAAAATACGAATGCATGTCCCCATAGATTATATCGTTGAAGTCGTATTTGAACATAGTTTCTAGCTATACAATTTTTGTAACATGCATTAGCACTGTTTTGGTTAAATTTAAGGTTATAAACCAGCAAGCGTTTGCCCGCAACACACACGGCTTATTTCATCACAAACAACTTGGATGGATCAAATGTATGCCACGTATCGCACACGCAACTCTAATCTGATTCGTGCTTGATGTCCCCGACACCGCTCGCACAGTTCGTCTAATTTGCCACGTATCACTGTGCCGTCCTCTGCTCGCGTCCCTCGGCAAGATCTGCTCACCATTAGGCGCCGCGGCGCACTCTGTCGCGTCCGTTGGCACGCTCTGCTTGCGTCTGCCGGCGCGCTTGGCTGGTGGACAACTTTCCCTTGCGCGTTCAACTGCTATATGCATATATATACTAGCAAGATGCCTGTGCGTTGCACGGAACATCAAGATACATTTGCATGAGTAGTTTATCTTGTGAGAGAAAAGGATGAACGAGAAAAGTCCTTATCTGCAAGTGTGGAGAGAGGTGCAGGTATCTTTTTGGAAAATTGTCATAGTTTGCTTCCTAACCGTCAGATATAGATCGGACGGTCTATATTACACGATGGCAGGCACACCATCATCACCAACTCGGTCTTCTATAAGAGTAGAGATAGAGATGGTTGATTGCCGTTGAGGCGACCGCGGAGCACTCTGCTTGCGTCCCTCCGCGCGCGCTCTGCCAACAGTTGGGCATGCGCACGATCACGTTAGGGGCCCCATATGCATGCGGTTGTGCCGCGCGCGTTTCCACGTGATGCGGTTACGTGTGGCACGATGGAGTTACGCGCTGCAAATTAGAACTACCATTAGTGCTTGCCGATATTCCTGGCCGTCCGGCTTCCCCTTTAATTCCCGCGGCCATTATAACCTTAGTCTCTTCAACCTTTCAACCGTGCCCCACAACATAACAAGCACACCCACGATAACACATAGAGAGGGGATGTCCAGCGGCGCTCCAATGGAGTTCGATGAGCATAGAGTGGAGACCCACATGAGGGAGATGGATCTCTCAGTGGTGTACACCATCGACCCGACCATGGTGGACGACTACATCAACAACGTTGAGCAGTTGCTTCCTCAAGACGAGTACAAGGTGGTCGGCATCGACCTCCAGTACACCACCGGTCGTCCCGGCATAGATCAGAAGGTTGCCGTCACCCAATTGTGTGTGGGCCATTATGTCCTCATCTACCACTACTCCATGGTCACAGAGCCTTGCGATCGTTTCAACAGGTTTGTCAACAGCTCCGACTACAAGTTCGTCACGGTGGAAACCACCGACAATGTAAACACGCTCCGTGTTATGAGCTTGGCCTGCAAGAACCTTGTCGAAATCCGTGACCACTATAGGGTCTGGGGCAGCACGAAGAAGGACTCCCTAGTCAAACTCGCCTCGGCCATCATCGACCCCTACTATGAAAAGATGAAGGAGGATGCCCAGAAAACAAGTCCCGTATCCTGGCATGGGGCCTGGATGCGGCAACTGGATGAACCTCACCTTAGGTTCGCGGCCAAGAGCGTGTACACATGCTACGAGATGCACATGCGGATCATTAACATGAGGAAGTGCCTCGTTACCAAAATCGATGAGCCCAGATCGATCCACAAGCAGAGCAAGCGTCACAAGAAGTAGATGATGATCAGATGATCGTTTATGCTAGTTAATCATCCATGTAATATATAGTTTACTTTGTTGTTGGTGGAAATGTCATGTGTGTAGTAGCCACCTATGTAATTATGCATGTAATAGTTTACTTTCGTGTGTGCAAATGCCATGGTTGTTGTAGCCACCTATGTAAGTTGATGTTTAATTTGGTTATGCAAGCATGTCCTTATAAGTGTGTGTGTGTATGTTGTTGTCCTGTATGCAATCCCATCGCACAACACACACGTCTTGTTAAGTTGAACCGTTTTTGTTCTCTTGTGTCAACGCAAACAGATCATCCGAGTGAACCGCATGCCCTATATCGCACACACCTTGATCTGGCTGACCGTTTCTTTTGTGTTTCCTAAACACAAATAGTTCATACGAGTGAACCTTATGCTGTATATCGCACACACCTTCATCTGGCTGCCCGTTTCTTTTGTTTTGCCTAATCACAAATAGTTCATCCGAGTGAACTGTATGCTGTGTATCGCACACGCCTTCATCTGACCGCCCGTTTCTTTTGTTCCTCCTCATCGCAAATAGTTAATTGAACTGAACCGTATGCCCTTCATCGCACACGCAACTAAAATTTGAACCGTGTTTGATGCATCCTCCATCGTAAATGTTCTGCACCTTTTTTTGACGGTTTTCATACACCACCGTTTGCGATTATTGCATCACACATAGTTTGTCGAAGGTTTTCTGATCGTAGTGTCGCGTTAGCAGCATCCTGCAGTAGTGACAACAAGTATGATTGTGTCAAACTAAAAAGCAAAGACTCATATCATACAAGACGCTCCAAGCAAAACACATATCATGTGGTGAATAAAAATATAGCCTCAAGTAAATTTACCGATAGACGAAGACGAAAGAGGGGATGCCATCCGGGGTATCCCCAAGCTTAGATGCTTGGTTGTCCTTTAATATTACCTTGGGGTGCCTTGGGCATCCCGAAGCTTAGGCTCTTGCCACTCCTTATTCCATAGTCCATCAAATCTTTACCCAAAACTTGAAAACTTCACAACAGAAAACTCGACAGAAAACTCATGAGATCCGTTAGTATAAGAAAATAGATCACCACCTTTTGGTACTATTGTGAACTCATTCTTTATTTATATTGGTGTAATATCTACTGTATTCCAACTTCTCCATGGCTCATACCCCCCGATACAACCCATAGATTCATCAAAATAAGCAAACAACACATAGAAAAAAGAATCTGTTAAAAACAGAACAGTCTGTAGCAATCTGTAAACTTTGTATACTTCTGTAACTCCAAAACTTCTGAAAAATTAGGACAACATAGGCAATTAATATATCAATCTTGTGTAGGAAAGTCAGGATTTTATCATGCTTTTGTTATTTTTAAAATTCTGGCAATGGGCGCAAAACTTTCTATTTTTCGACAAGATCAAATCAATGATACACCAAAGTATCCTAAAGGCTTTACTTGGAACAAACACTAATTAAAAACACCAATACTCAATTAATACATAAGTAATGATGTGCATACTCATAAAAACAGAAAATAAAAATATTGGGTTGTCTCCCAACAAGCGCCTTTCTTTAAAGCCTTTTAGCTAGGCGTTGATAATTTTAATGATGCTCACATGAAAGACAAAAAATTGAAGCACAAAGAGAGAATTATATAGCATGTGAAAAACAAGTTTAAGTCTAACATAATTCCTATGCATATGCATTTTATAGGCAAAAAAATTATAAAAACAAGCAAAACCTAGCATATACAAGGAAGAAGAAAGAAACAATAGTAATTTCAACGTAACGAGAGGTAATTTGGTAACATGAAAATTTCTACAACCATATTTTCCTCTCTCATAATAATTACATGTAGGATCATAATCAAATTCAACAATATAGCTATCGCATAAAATTTTCTCTTCATGATCCACATGCATACAAAGTTGACACTCTTCCAAAATAGTGAGATTAACATAAAATAAAGTCATTACTTCTGCAAGCTCATGTTTATCAAAAATTTCATAAGATTGATCAATCTCCAAAGTAGTGGGATCATTATTTCCTAAAGTTGACACTCTTCCAAACCCTCTTTCAATATTATTGCAAACATTATTATCAATATCATATTCATCATGAGGCTTAAACAAATTTTCAAGATCATAAGAAACATTATCACCCCAATCATGATAATTGCAACAAGTAGTGGAGATAGCAAAATTAGCATCCCCAAGCTTGGGGTTTTTCATATTATTAGCAATAAACATTAATAAAATTTATAATAACCCCATTGCAACCATGCTTTTCATTCAAGGAGTTAACACGAATCACTTCATAAATTTCTTCTTTTAACACTTCATCACAATTTTCAGATTTACAAATTTCAAGCAAAACTTCATCAAGATAATCTAGTGCATTAAACTCACTAGCAATTGGTTCATCGTAGTTGGATCTTGTAAAAAGATTAGCAAGTGGATGAGGATCCATAAACTCTTTGCTTACTGTTTCTGAATAAATACACAATTATACCAAACAAACGAGCAAACAAACCAAGTAAGACATAAGGGCAAATGAAAAGATGAACGAAAGAAGGTGAATAAAAAGGAAAATATTTTTGTATTTTTCTGAAATTGTTTTAGAACTGGGGGAGAGGAAAACGAGAGGCAAATGGCAAATAATGTAATGCAAGAGATGAGAGTTTATGATAGGTACTTGGTAGTCTTGCTGTAGAACCTCCCCGGCAACGGCGCCAGAAATTCTTCCTGCTACTTCTTAAGCTTGCGTTGATTTTCCCTTGAAGAGGAAAGGGTGATGCAGCAAAGTAGAGATAAGTATTTCCCTCAGTTAAGAACCCATGTATCAATCTAGTAGGAGATACACGCAAGTCTCCAATCTATGCACCTACACAAACAATCAAACACTTGCACCCAACGCAATAAAGGGGTTGTCAATCCCTTCACGGTCACTTGCAAAGGTGAGATCTGATAAAGATAGATATAAAAGATTACTAAAACATAAAACAAAATAAAATCAAATAAATTGCAGCGAGGTATCTTTGGGTTTTTTGGTTTATAGATCTGAAAATATAAGATGGAAAATAGACCCGGGGGCCATATGTTTCACTAGAGGCTTCTCTCCTGAAAGAAAATAATACGGTGGGTGAACAAATTACTGTCGAGCAATTGATAGAAAAGCGCAAAGTTATGACGATATCCAAGGCAATGGTTATGAATATAGGCATAACGTCTGTGTCAACTAGACCGACTCCTCCCTACATCTACTACTATTACTCCACGCATCGACCGCTATCCAGCATGCATCTAGAGTATTAAGTTCATACGAACAGAGTAACACCTTAAGCAAGATGACATGATGTAGAGGGATAAACTCAAGAAATATGATGAAAACCCTAGCTTTTTACCCTTGATGGCAATAATACAATGCGTGTCTGGCTACCCCTACTTTGTCACTGGGTGAGATCACCGCAAGATTGAACCCAAAACTAAGCACCTCTCCCATTGCAAGAAGAACCAATCTAGTTGGAACAACCAAATCGATAATTCAAAGAGAAATACAAAGATATCAAATCATTCATATAAGAATTTAGAGAAGATTGAAATAATATTCATAGATAAACTGATCATAAATCCACCATTCATTGGATCTCGACAAACACATTGCAAAAGAATATTACATCAAAAATATCTCCAAGAACATCGAGGAGAACATGGTAGCGAGTATCAAAGGGAGAGAAGAATCCATCTAGCTACTAGCTATGGACCCTTAGGTCCGTGGTAAACTACTCATGCTTCAGCGGAAGGGAAATAGAGTTGATGTAGATGCCCTGTGTGATTGAATCCCCCTCCGGCAGGGTGCCGGAAAAGGCCCCAAGATGGGATCTCACGGGAACAGAAGGTTGCGGTGGCGGAAAAGTATTTTCGTGGATTCTTATGATGTTGGGGGAATATTTGTGAATTTATAGAGCTTAGAGAGAGGTCGGTGGACTCTGGGGGGGGGAGGGGGGCACAAGTCAGGGGCGCCCCCCTAGGGCGCGCCCTGAGGGCTTGTGGAGCCCTTGGGACTCTTCCGACTTCATCTCCAAGTTCCGTGGATGTCATCTGGTCCAAGAAAAAAGCATCGTGAAAGTTTTATTCCGTTTGGACTCCGTTTGATATTCCTTTTCTATAGAACTCAAAAACAAGGAAAAAACAGAAACTGTCACTGGTCTCTAGGTTAATAAGTTAGTCCCAAATATAATATAAAATAACATATTAATGCATAAAAACATCCTAAATAGATAATATAATAGCACAGAACAATAAAAATTATAGATACATTCGAGAGTATCATGTACATGCACAAATTAGTAAATAGAACTAATAACACTAAGGCCGTCCACCATGTGTATGATGAACCACAAGTATAGGGGATCAATCATAGTCCTTTCAATAAGTAAGAGTGTCGAACCCAATGGGGAGCAGAAGGAAATGACAGGCGGGTTTCAGCAAGGTAATTTCTACAAGCACTAAAATTGTCGATAACAGGTAGTTCGATAACAAGATAAATTGTAACGAGCAAGTAACGATAACGGTAACAAAAGTGCAAAAAGATAGCCCAACCATTTTTATAGTAAAGGACAGGCCGGAATGATCTCTTATAATAAGCAAAGCGTTGTTGAGGGCACAAGAGAATTTCATCTAGTCACTTTCATCATGTTGGTTTGATTTGCGTTCACTAATTTGATAATTTGATATGTGGGTGGGCCAGTGCTTGGGTGCTGTTCTTACTTAAAAAAAACCTCCCACTTATGATTAAACCCCTTCGCAAGCATCCACAACTATGAAAGAAGAATTAAGATAAACTCTAACCATATCATTAAACATATGGATCCAAATCAGCCCCTTACGAAATAGCACATAAACTAGGGTTTAAGCTTCTATCACTCTAGCAAACCATCATCTAATAACTAGTCCACAATGCATTCCCTTAGGCCCAAAGATGGTGAAGTGTCATGTAGTCGACGTTCACATAACACCACTAAGGGAATCACAACATACTTATCATCAAAATATCGAACGAATATCAAATTCACATGATTACTTGCAACATGACTTCTCCCATGGCCTCAAGAACAAGGGAAACTACTCACAAATAATATTCATGCTCAAGAACATAGGGATATTAAATAGCATAATGGATCTGAACATATAATCTTCCACCAAATAAACCATCTAGCATCAACTACAAGATGTAATCGACACTACTAGTCACCCTCAGGTACCATCTGAGGTTCCGGTACAAAGATTGAACACAAGAGATGAACTAGGGTTATGACATGAGATGATGCTGTTGAAGATGTTGATGAAGATTGGCCTCCCAAAGATGAGAGGGTTGTTAGTGATGACGATAGCTTCGATTTCCCCCTCTCAAAGGGAAGTTCCCCTGGCGGAATCGCTCCGCCGAAGGGGAAAAGTGCTCCTGCCCAAGTTCCACCTCGAGACAGTGGTGCTCCACTCCGAAAGTCCTCTCCTTACTTTTTATAGGTCAAAAGACCTTATGTACTAGAAGATGGTCATCGAAGGTGGGACGAGGAGCCCACTACCCACCAGGGCAAGCCTGGAGGGGGTGGCAGGCCCTGGTGCCTAGTGGGCACCTAGGTGGCCCCCTCTGGTAATTCTTTTCTCTAGTATTTTTTATATATTCCAAAATAATTCTTCGTAAAATTTTAGCTCATTTGGAGATGTGTAGAATAGGTATCTCTGACATAGATTTTTTAGGTCTAGAATTCCAGGTGTCGGCATTCTCCCTCTTGGTGAAAGCGTTGCATATTATGAGAGAAAAGGCATTAGAATTACTCCACAAAGTGTTAAAATGCATAAAAACACTGTACATAATAGTAGGAAAACATGATGCAAAATGGACGTGTCAAATCTCCCAAGGTTAGACCTCGCTTGTCCTCAAGCAGAAGCCGATATTGAAAATCATGTCCACATGTTTAGAGAGAGAGAGAGGTGTCGATAAAAACAAAATACAAACATAGTAGCATCATGCTTATTATTATAACAACAACAATGTTTATCATATAGCTTCTCATGAACAAGTAGCAATTCATCACAACATCAAAGTATGAAGCATAAACTTTATTGAAAACTAACAAACTATGTTCTCAGTCAACTTTGCAATTACAATTCATCATATTTTCAGGAAGGGCCTCGTATCGAAGCCTTTTGGCAAGTCCACATACTCAACCATCATTTAGTCTTCTATGATTGCTAACAGTCACAACATATATATGAGCAAAAAGTTTCAACCGGACACATAGAAATATAGGAGCTTATAGTTTTGCCTCCCAACTTATTCACCTCAAGGATGATCTCAACAATAATAATTCTTGATTACTCACATTCAATTGGATATATGTGCCTAGATCTTTCCCCACCACATGACACTTGCAAAAGAGAAAAATAAAAAGGAATAGAGGAGAACACTTTGACTCTTACATAAAAAGTAAATACATAAAAGTAAAAGATAGGCCCTTCACAGAGGGAAGCAGAGGTTGTCATGCACTTTTTAGTTTTGTATGCACAATCTCTTAATGTAAAAGAACATCACGTTATATTGCCCCTTATGATAGCAACCTTTATTATGCAGTTTGTCGCTTTTATTACTTTGCCATCACAAGTTCGTATGACGCTTATTTTCCCTTACACTAAAAGATCAAACACTTTTAGAAGAAATTTTTATTGCCTTATGTACCGATGACAACTTACTTGAAGGATCTTACTCAATCCATAGGTAGGTATGGTGGACTCTCGAAACATGGATTTGGGTTTAAGGGTTTTGGATGCAGAAGTAGTATCTCTACTTAGTGGGATTTTTGGCTAGCAAAGATATTGGGAAAGCACCACATGTTAGAGGATCCATGACAATATAACTTCTATGTGAAGATGAACAAACATAAATCATTATGTTGTCTTCCTTGTCCAACGTCAACAATTTGGCATAAGATATTTAATGGGGGCTCACAATCATAAAAGATGTCCAAGATAGTATATTTGCATGTGAATCTTCTCTCCCCTCATTAATTCTTTCATGAATTGCATCCTTGACCAATGCTATGTTTGTCAACTTTCAATAAATTTTACCACTCATAGTTTTCCTTATGTAATGTCATTACTTACCATAAGATTAGCATATGATCTTTTTCATTATTTCCTTTACTTTGATTTAAACAATAAAATAAAGAAGCAAAAACTCAACCTAATCTTTATTATGTAACTCTCACTCGATTACATAGATAGATAGATCATGAAACTAGCATTCGAAAATAGATCACACTAAACTTTTATTCAACTAAATCATGAAATAACTAAAGATCGAACTAAAAACTGGCGAGGATAATAAAAGTGATGGTGATACGATACCGGGGCATCTCCCCAAGCTTGGAACAAGCCAAGGGGAGTGCCCATACTCGTGTACTTAAGTCTCCTTCTTCGGAGATGATGATGATGGTGGTGGTATTGAGGTAGTAGCTTCACACTTCAGCCTCAATAGGTACTCCAATCTACGACTGGTGCTCGGGAGGGCGATGTTTTGCTCTTCCAACAAAATAGTTTCACGAGTGAGATATTTTTTTGAACATGAACCATTTTGAAGGCCCTAGAGGCTTCAATTTCAGTAGGGGTGAGATGGTTGTAGTATGGTTGAAGGATATCTTCTTCCTCATCTTCCCATGTTAACATGGGATGCCCCCCTTCTTGAGCTAGATCTCCCGTAACTTCCTTGAATTTTTCCTCCTTGGTGGCTTCTTTTGGTTCCTCTCTTTTTAATTATGTCTTCAGTAGCCAAGCATCTTCTTCTATGTTGTTGGAGGAGGGAGAAGACATGATGCCGAGCTTGATAGATCTGACAGAGAGAGAGAGAGAGAGAGAGCATGAAACAAGAACAGAGTATATAAAGAATTTTTATCTTGGGAAACAAGCATACTACAGGAAAACGGAGTTGGGAAGGTGCCCGAGGGGCCCACTACCCACCAGGGCACGTCAGGTGGGGTAGGAACGCCTTGGTGCCTAGTGGGCACCTGGGTTGCCTTCCCAGGTGTTTCTTATTTTTTTCTAATATTCCAAAACTGACAGAAAATATTTTTTTGGAATTTTTGGAGTCCATTTATTTACTGTATGACGTACCTCTTGCTTTTCAGGGTTCTAGAGTCTTCTGGAAGGTTTATTTTATATATTCCTCCGATGTCATGGTATGAATAATATTAGTTTCAACATTAATAGGCGTACCTGAAATATATTCTTTGTCCATTGACCACCTTCGGCATTATTGATCTTAATAGCTCCATAGCAGTAAACTTCTTCGATGATATATGGTCCTTCCCATTTGGAGAGAAGTTCTCCTGCAAAAAATCTAAAACGAGAATTGTACAATAGAACATATTCACCAACTTTGGATTCCCACTTTTGGATTCTTTTGTCATGCCATCTTTTAACTTTTTCTTTGAATAGTTTGGCATTTTCATAAGCTTGGGTTCTCTATTCATCTAATGAGCTAATATCAAATAACCTCTTTTCACTGGCAAGTTTGAAGTCATAGTTGAGTTCTTTAATTTCCCAATACGATTTATGTTCTAACTCAAGAGGCAAATGACAAGCTTTACCTTAGACCATTTTATAAGGAGACATACCCATAGGATTTTTATAAGCAGTTCTATAGGCCCAAAGTGCATCATCTAATTTCTTAGACCAATTCTTTCGGGGCCTATTGACAATTTCTTGTAAATTAACATTATCTCTCTATTGCTAAGTTCAGCTTGTCCACTGGATTGAGGGTGATAAGGTGATGCAATTCTATGGTTGACATCATATTTAGCAAGAAGTTTACGGAAAGCACTATGAATAAAGTGTGAACCACCATCAGTCATTAAATATCTAGGGACAACAAAACTCAGGAAGATAATTTCTTTAAGCATTTTAATATAAGTGTTATGATCAGCACTACTAGTTGGAATAGCTTCTACCCACTGATGTGCTTGAGACTGCGTCGGTATTTCCCCAAAGAGGAAGGGATGATGTAGCACGGCTACGGTAGATATTTCCCTCAGTTATGAAACCAAGTTTATCAATCTAGTAGGAGAACCAAGCAACATTATGTGAACGGCACCTGCACATAAAGAACAAATACTTGCAACCCAACGCGTAAGAGGGGCTGTCAATCTCACCTCGGTAAAAACATAGGTTAAATTGTATGAGATTGGATAAATAGATTTGAATAAAACACAAAATAAAATAAGTAAAGAAAAAGTGCACCAAGGTATTTTTGGGGTTTCAGAATAATAGATCAGAAAATATTATGATAAAAGATAGACCCGAGGGGCGTAGACTTCACTAGTGGCTTCTCTCGAGAAAATAGCATACGGTGGGTAAACAAATTAGTATTGGGCAATTGATAGAAGAACAAATAATTATTATGACAATATCCAAGGCAATGATCATGAATATAGGAATCACGTCCAAGATTAATAGTCCGACTCCTACATGCATCTAGTACTATTACACCACACACCGACCACTATCCAGCATGCATCTAGTGTATTAGGTTCATGGAAAAATGGAGTAATGCAATAAGAAGGATGTCATGATGTAGACAAGATCTATTCATGTAGGAATACACCCCATCTTTTTATCCTTAATAGCAATGATCAATACGTGCATCACTACACCTTCTATCACTGGGTGAGGACACCGCAAGATCAAACCCATCACAAAGCACCTCTTCCCGTTGCAAGAGAAATCAATCTAGTTGGCCAAACCAAACCAAAGTTTCAGAGAAGAAATATGTGTCTATATAATCATGCATATAAGAGATAAAAAAAGACTAATAATATTCATGGATATAGATCTAATCATAAACTCGAACTTCATCGGATCCCAACAAACACACCGCAAAAAAGTCATTACATCAAATAGATCTCCAAGAACAACGAGGAGAACATTGTATTGAGAATCAAAAAGAGAGAAGAAGCCATATAGCGACTGCCTACGGACCCGTAGGTCTATGCATGGTGAACTACTCACGCATCATCGGAGGAGCACCAATGAGGATGATGAACCCCTCCGTGCTCGTGTTCCCCTCCGGCAGAGTGCCGGAATAGGGCTCTAGATTGGGTCTTATGGTTCTGGAACTTGCGGTGATTGGAATTGTGTTTCGTCGAATCCCCTAGGGGTTCTAGAATATTGGAGGCATTTATAGAGCTGAGAGGCGGTGCAATGGAGCTCCATGGGCCCCACCACCGGGTTGCGGGCCCCATGGGCCTTCCCTCATCCACTTCATTGGCTCCCAAGTTGTCTTCTAGTCCAAAAAAAATTCCAAAATTTTTCGCTGTGTTTGTACTCCGTTTGGTATAGATATTCTGCGAAGTAAAAAACAACAACTCACACTAGGCACTATGTCAATAGGTTAGTCCCAAAAAATGATATAAAGTTGCTATAAAATGATTGTAAAACATCCAAGAATGATAATATAACAACATGGAACAATAAAAAATTATATATACGTTGGAGATGTATCAGCACCCCCAAGCTTAATTCCTGCTCATCCTCGAGTAGGTACATGATAAAAATAGAAATTTTGATGTGGAATGCTGCCTAACATGTTCATCACATATTCTTTTCTTTTGTAGCATGGACATTTGGACTTTTAGATCGTCCAAAGCAATATTCTATATTTGACATGAAGACTTCAATACTCAAGCATATCAACAAGCAACATGTCTTTCAAAATATCAACACTAAATAAAGTTATCCCTAGCCCATCATGCTCAATGATTGATCCATTCACGAAACACACTCGAATACTAGCTACATCCAATGCACAAGTATGATCATAGTGATCCCTAGTTGGTGCTTTATAAGAGAAGATGGGGACACAAATAAAAATAAAAAATTGCATAAAGTAAATAGATAGGCCCTTCGCAGAGGGAAGCGGAGATTTGTAGAGGTGCCAGAGCTCAAAAGCAAAATTTGAGAGATATTTTTTTGAGAGGCATGCTTTTCCTGTCAACGAAAACGACAAAGTAGTTCCCAATACTTTCCATGCTAGATACATCATACGTGGTTCCCAAACATAAAATAAAATATATTCCTTTTTCCACCATTCTTTCACAATCCATGGCTAGTCGTATCCACGAGTGCCTTCCATACCAACACTTTCCAAGGAATTTATTATTTGACAACATAAAGTAAATTTCTTTTTCATTTCAGGACTAGGCATCCCTATTAACGCCATAGTCTCGTGTAATGACAAGTGAATAAACACTCATCTTGAGAATACCACATCTAGCATGGAAAAATATTGGCCACCCCCTGCCACTTCATGAGCGGTACGGGCACACAAAAAGGAAATTCATTTTGAAAGTTAGAGTTGGCACATACAAATTTACTTAGAACGACACGAAAATACCACATATAGGTAGGTATGGTGGACTCATATGGCATAACTGGTTTAAAGACTTTGGATGCACAAGTAGTATTCCCGCTTAGTATAAATGGAGGCTAGCAAATAGAGAGAAGCAACCAACCAAGAAACGAAAATTCTCATAAACGAGCATTAAGCATAACTAACACCTAATAATGCACCACAAGTAGGATATAATTTCATTGCATAACTATTGACTTTCGTGCGTGCATAGGGAATCACAAACCTTAACACCAACATTCTTAATAAAGCATAATTACTCACCAACATGACCCATATATTACTATCATCATATCTCAAAACTATTACAATCAAGTTTATTTTGTCCAATGATCTTCATGAAAGTTTTTATTATATCCCTCTTGAATATTTATCACTTTGGGACTAATTTCATATGTTGTAATCGCTTTTGATAAGCTCAAACAAATTTAAGTGAAGAACATGAGCATAAAAAACTTCATGTCTCAAAATAATATAAGTGAAGCATGAGAGAATTTCTTCAAAAATTTACTAACTCTAAAATAAATCTAAGTGAATCATGAGAGTATTTCTTCAAAAAAATTAAAGCACACAGTGCCCAAAAAGATATAAGTGAAGCATTAGAGCAATTCCATAGCTCAAAAAATTGAAGTGAAGCACATAGAGCAATTCTAAAAAATCATAGCATAATTTTGGGTCTCTCAAATAGGTGTGTCCAGCAAGGATAATTTTGGAAAACTACAAAGCAAAACAAGCAAAGACTCATATAATACAAGACACTCCAAGCAAAACTCATGATATGTGACGAATAAAAATATAGCTCCAAGTAAAATTACCGATGGTTGTTAGAAGAAAGAGGGGATGCCTTCCGGGCAATCTGCAAGGTTAGTTGCTTGGTTCTCCTTGAATATTAACTTGGGGTGCCATGGGGATCCACAATCTTAGGCTCTTTTCACTCCTTATTCCTTCATCCATCATGATCTCACCCAAAGCTTGAAAACTTCAATCACACAAAACTTAACAAAACCATCATGAGATCCATTAGTATAATAAAGCCAATCACCACTTTAAGTATTGTTGAAAACCCATTAATATTTTTTATTGCATTATACCTACTGTATTACAACTTTACCATGGCTTACACCCCCCGATATAATCCATAGATTAATCAAAATAAGCACACAATGCAAAGAAAACAGAATAAAAAATAGAACAGTCTGTAGTAATCTGGACCTTGACCATACTTATGTAACTCCAAAAATTCTTAAAACTTAGGACAATTTAGGCAATTTTGATATCAATCTTGTGTAAAAAATTCAGATTTTATCACGCTTCTGTGATTTTTCACAATTTTGCTAACTATTTTTCAACAAGATCAAATCAACTATCACCAAACATGATTCCAAAGGCTTTACTTGGCACAAACACTAACTAAAACATGAAAACACAATCATAAAAGTAGCATAATTGTGTTATTAAATAACAGAAAGGAAAACTATTGGGTTATCTCCCAACAAGCTCTTTGTTTATAGCCATTAAGATAGGTTTTGAGATTTCAATGATGCTCACATGAAAGATAATAATTGAAACACAAAGAGAGCATCATGAAACATATGACAAGCACATTCAAGTCCAACATACTTCCTATGCATAGGAATTTTATAAGCAAACAAATTATCAAGACAAGAAACATCTAACATATGCAAAGAAGAGGAATAAAACATTGATGATCTCAACATAACGAGAGGTAATTTCATAACATAAACATTTCTACAACCATATTTTCCTCTCTCATAATAATTACATGTAGGATCATAATCAAATTCAATAATATAACTATCATACACAATTTTCTCTTCATGATCCACATGCATAAAAGTATTAAAATCTTCCAAGATAGTGGGATTAATATCAACTAAAGTCATGACCTCTCCAAACCCACTTTTATCAATAATTTCATAAGATTGAACACTCTCCAAGTATGTGGGATTATTTTTTCCTAGAGTTGACACTCTCCCAAACCACCTGTCAATATTATTGCAAACATACACTACTGCAGGATGCTGCTAACGCGACACTACAATCAGAGACCCTTCGAGAAACTGTGTGCGATGCAATAATCGCAAATGGTGGTGTATGAAAACCGTCAAAAAAGGTGCAAAACATTTGCGATGGAGGATGCATCAAACACTGTTCAGATTTTAGTTGCGTGTGCGATGAAGAGCATATGGTTCAGTTCAATTAACTGTTTGTGACAAGGAGGAACAAAAGAAACGGACAGCCAGATGAAGGCGTGTGCGATACACAGCATACTGTTCACTCGGTTGAACTGTTTGTGATTAGGCAAACAAAAGAAACGGGTAGCCAGATGAAGGTGTGTGCGATATACAGCATACGATTCACTCGGATGAACTATTTGTGATTAGGCAACACAAAAGAAACGGTTAGCCAGATCAAGGTGTGTGCGATATACGGCATGCAGTTCACTTGAATGAACTGTTTGCGTTGACACAAGAGAACAGAAATGATTCAACTTAACAAGACGTGTGTGTTGTGCGATGGGATTGCATACACACACACACACACACACACTTATAAGGACATGCTTACATAACCAAATTAAACATCCACTTACATAGGTGGCTACTACAACCATGGCATTTGCACACACCAAAGTAAACTATTACATGCATAATTACATAGGGGGCTACTACACACATGACATTTCCACACACCAAGAATAAAGTAAACTATATATTACATGCATGATTAACTAGCATAAACGATCATCTACGCTCTTGGCCGCGAACCTGAGGTGAGGTTCATCCAGTTGCCGCATCCAGGCACCGTGCCAGGATACGTGACTTGTTCTCAGGGCATCCTGCTTCATCTCTTCATAGTAGGGGTCGATGATGGCCGGCGCAAGTTCGACCAGGGCGTCCTTCTTCGTGCTGCCCCAGACCCTGTAGTGGTCACGGATTTCGACAAGGTTCTTGCAGGCCAAGCCCGTAACATGGAGCGCCTTTACATCGTTGGTGGTTTCCACCGTGGCGAACTTGTAGTCGGAGTTGTTGGAAAACCTGTTGAAACGGTCGCAAGGCTCTGTGGCCATGCAGTAGTGGTAGATGAGGACGGCACAGTGATACGGCACAGATTAGAGTTGCGTGTGCGATACGTGGCATACAGTTGACCAATCCGAGCTATTTGTGATGGAATAAGCCATGTGTGTTGCGGAAAAATGCTTGCCGGTATATAACCTTAAATTTAACCAAAACAATGTTCAAATGAGTGTTACAAAAATTGTATAGCCGGAAACTATGTTCAAATACGACTTCAACGATATAATCTATGGCGACATGCATTTGTATTTTATTACTTAAATCCTACTTATAAACCAGGACGGGGGTATAGTAGGTAATTAAATCGCAAACGATTTTTTAATTAAACGTGTCCTCTCGCACGTCTTGTCACCCTGCTGCCGCAGACGGCTTACAGCGCAAGCTTGCACAGCGTGCAGGGGCGTTCTTTTGGCCAAACGGTGGTGCCAATGAATGGTCGGTGAGCCCGTTTCCGCACAACCTCGCTGGTTCCCGCGCAAGCTTCCCGCCCGACTTGGTGATATCCCCCAAAATCACAATGCTTACCGGCCTGCTATAAAAACCCTCACGGCCGGCGAGTCCTGCGTCGCATTTTCCCCTCCCTCCCTGTAGCTTATCTCGTCTGTTTCTCCCACAATCGCCAATGGCACAGGTCCGTCGTCGTCACTCAGCCACTCTGCCATCATTAGAGGACAGCTCCAACTGGGAGGCTACACCGCGGCGGCGGCGCAATCCCCGGCGTAGTGTAGTGCTGTGGCGTCCCTGTTGGGTGTGCGCGGAACATCCAGCACACGCTCCGCCACCGCTGCTAGTCGGCAGCTGTTGCCGGCCACTGTTGCTGCCACACCACCATTGAAAGCCAGTGCCATCTCTCGCTCCGCTGCCGCGGCCCGAAGGCGGGAGGTGGCCGTCATGGCCGCCCCCACTGCCGGCCATCGTGGCCATCGCCCGCTCCGCCACTACGGCCCGAAGGTGGGAGGTGCTGGTCGTGGCCGCCACCCATCTCGGCCACCATGGCTGTCAGCCCACCATCGACCGTCGGGATTATCACCCGCTCCACCGCCGCGACCCGAAGGTGGGAGGCGGAGGTGGAGGTGGAGGCCCGCACGTGCGTCAGCGACCTTGCGCACTACATCGAGTTCCTCCGGGAGGAGGAGGAGCGCCTCGTCGAGCATGCAAAGAGCCTTACCATAGCCGTGGTCGCAACACAGGCCGATGCAGAGGCGAGGAATCAGGAGATCTACGAGCAGTCCGGCCGCCTCGAGAGGGATCATCTGGAGCAGTAGTGGGCGTTCGAGCTGGCGAGCATCGCTGAACGTGCAGCACCGGCAGACACCGTATTACATTTGTCCAGCTCGTCGGTAGGCTCCTCCTCCTCCTCTGCCTCTTACTAAGGGGGTGAGCGCGCTCGGCGGAGGAGAGGCTGCCGGAAGTAGCACAAAGCCCCTCCGTGGTAGTAGTAGTATTTAGGGGCAATTTTGTTCAGTTCATCTGACTATAGATGTGTGGTCGAACTGTACAATGTACTTAAAATTAGCTAGTATATATAGTTGAACTAGCTATTTCAATACGTGGTTGGCAACAATTGGGGAGAAGTTTGGTCGGTTCAGCTATCGAGTTGAACTGTTTGTATAAATTAAGAACGACTGCTTAATCTATGAATGAAATTTATGCTTAATTACTGAATTTTAGTTGCAAAAATTAGATAGTGCTAATGATTTCTAGCTGCATATTTTGACAAACCGCAGTGTTACAAGGATTGACAAATGGCAATGTTACTAGATCTACAAATGTAAATCTTTCCAGTTTGACAAATGGCAACATACCCAATAATTGTTTGTACGTGGTTGCACACGTGTCATCCAAAAGAACCATTTGCGTTGAAGGGATTGAGGGAGTCCTGGACTAAGGGGTCCTCAGGCGACCGACCTGTTGGACATGGGCCGGACTGACGGGCTATGAAGATACAAGACCGAAGACTCTCGCCCGTGTTCGGATGGGACTCTCCTTGGCGTGGATGGCAAGCTTGGTGTTTGAATAATGAAGATTCCTTTCTCTGTAACCAAGTTTGTATAACCCTAGTCCCCTCTGGTGTCTATATAAACCGGAGGGTTTAGTCCGTAGAGACAATCATAATCACATAGCTAGACTTCTAGGGTTTAAGCCATTACGATCTCGAGGTAGATCAACTCTTCTAATACTCATATTCATCAAGATCAATCATGCAGGAAGTAGGGTATTACCTCCATAAAGAGGGCCCGAACCTGGGTAAACATCGTGTCCCCTGTCTCCTATTACCATCAACCTTAGACGCACAGTTCGGGACCCCCTACCCGAGATCCGCCAGTTTTGACACCGACATTGGTGCTTTCATTGAGAGTTCCGTTTTGTCATCATCAGAAGGTTCGATGGCTCCATCCATCATCTACAACAATGCTGCCCAGGGGGATGTCTTTCTACCTAGAGATATCTTCGTATTCGGCGGCTTCGCACTACGGGTCAACTCGCTTGGCCATCTAGAGCAGATTGACAACTACGCTCCTGGCCATCAGGTCAGGTTTGGAAGCTTGAACTACGTCACTGATATCCGCATAGACTTGATCTTCGACGAGCCCATGGCAGCCGCTCCCTGCCACCGCGATGAACATGACCTAAATCAGTCATCGGACCATACCCAGGAGATTGCGCCTGTAAGCGCTCTGGCCCTAGATCCGGAGCTGCTTGCGCCATCCGAAGACGAAAAACTTAACCCTGCCACGGAAGCCGTAGACTCAGTGGCGTTGGAGCCGCACACAGACCCAACTTCGAGCGGGGTATGCGTCGCCGGACCCCCAGACTCATATCCGGTCACTGGTTCCGAACTACGTGCATCCGCATCCGCCGAGCCTTACCAGGCACCGGTCGTCGAATTCAGTTCCACGGACATGATCCGGCACTCGCCTTTAGGCGATGTGCTAAACTCATTAGAAACCCTCTCTTTAGCAAGGGACTCACAACCGAATTATATTCAGTTTGAACTGGGGGCTGATGACGGGGAATTTCGCTTCCCACCCACCGCCCACTTAATAGCAACTGTCGAAGATCTAACCGACATGCTCAACTATGACTCTAGAGACATCGACGGTATGGACGACGATGCGGAAGAGGAGCAGGCCCAAAACCCGCCATTTACCGGGCGCTGGACGGCCACCTCCTCCTACGACGTATACATGGTGGACACACCCAAAGAAGTTAACGGCGATGACAAAGAAGACCCAGTGGAAGATAAACCTCCTGAGACACAGCCAAAGCACCGACGACAGCGGCACCGTTCTAAGTCACGCCGTGAAAAAGACAACAATACCGACACAGGAGAAAACAATACTCTAGACGATGCTGGAGACAATGAATACCCCGTTGAGCCAACTTCCGAACAACACGAACGGGAAGATGGGCGAGTCAGCCCTGATGAACAGGTCGTGCATGAAGACTCAGAGGACAACAATTATCTTCCATTCTCCGAGGATGAGGTGAGCCTCGGCAACGAGGATTTTATCGTGCCCGAGGAACCTCTCGAGCAAGAGCGCTTTAAGCGCCGGCTAATAGCCACTGCAAGGAGCCTGAAAAAGAAGCAGCAGTAGCTTCAAGCTGATCAAGATCTGCTCAACGATAGATGGACTAATGTCCTGACAGCCGAGGAATACAACCTTGAGCGACCACTCAAAAGATACCCGAAGCGCAAATTACTACCTCAATTGGATGACGTGGCGCTGGAGCCCGTGCCATCAGCGCACAATGCGGCTGACCGACCACCACATGGCCGGGAGAAAGCGGGAACTCAAGCCGAACACCAGCCCGTACTACCTCGCTATAAAGGCAGGGATAAAATAGCTCGGGCATATACATATGACCTTCGGCAGGACCTGGACAGTAGAGCAGGACATACCAGATCGATCTACGGACCGTGGGTGTCGGTGTCAAAACCGGCGGATCTCGGGTAGGGGGTCCCGACCTGTGCATCTAAGGTGGATGGTAACAGGAGGCAGGGAACACGATGTTTTACCCATGTTTGGGCCCTCTTGATGGAGGTAAAACCCTACATCCTGCTTGATTTATTCTTGATGATATGAGTATTACAAGAGTTGATCTACCACGAGATCGGAGATGCTAAACCCTAGAAGCTAGGCTATGGTATGATTGTATCTTATCTACGGACTAAAATCCTCCGGTTTATATAGACACCGGAGGGGGCTAGGGTTACACAAGATCGGTTACAAAGGAGGAGATATCCATATCCGTATTGCCTAGCTTGCCTTCCATGTCAAGGAGAGTCCCATCCGGACACGGTACGAAGTCTTCAATTTTGTATCTCCATAGTCCAACAGTCCGGCCAAAGGATATAGTCCGGCTTTCCGGAGACCCCCTAATCCAGGACTCCCTCAGTAGCCCCTGAACCAGGCTTCAATGACGATGAGTCCGGCACACAGTGTTGTCTTCGGCATTGCAAGGCGGGTTCTTCCTCTGAATACATCACAGAAGAGTTGGAATAGAAGGATAGTGTCCGACCCTGCAAAATAATTTCCACATACCACCGTAGAGAGAATAATATTTCCACCGATCTAATCTGTTGACCTGTTTTGGCAATCATGATGTTACGTCATGGCCCGGTGATTATTTGAACTGTTTTTCTTTAACCAGCCCTGCACCTAATGCGAGGCGGTTTCTTGACACGTCTTGTCAAAGAAGAGATCGTGTTCCTTTTATTACAGGATCCTCATCAATACGGACGTGGGTAACCTAGCCGTGTCTAGGACTCCTAGATTATAGGCAAGTCCCAAACGGCCACGGAGAGGACGCTTGATATTCACCTTCTTTATAAAGGGGCAAGGCCTTTACTTTTTTCCTCCCGTGCTCAATCGAATCCTTCCCCTGCCTCGAGTTCTAACACCCGAAACCTAGGTCAGGAGCTTCGGACCTTCAATCATGTCCGGATCTAGCCTTCAAGGCCAGTGGATGCCCTCCTCCGTCACGGAAGAGGATATCAAGAAGTTGAGGGAGGCAAGATACTTGACCGCCGAAGTCTCACATCGGCTACCCGCCCGAGGGCAGGTCATCCCTACTCCTGAACCCAGTGAAGATGTCGTGTTCATCTCCCACTTCGTCCGAGGACTAGGCCTTACTCTGGATCCTTTTGTTAGGGGTTTGATGTTCTATTACGGGCTTGATTTCCATGATCTAGCCCCAGATTCCTTTCTCCACATCTTGACATTTATTGTCGTATGTGAGGCCTTCCTCCGCATCACCCCTCACTTCGGGCTGTGGCTCAAGACCTTCGATGTGAAGCCGAAGACGGCCGAGGGGCAGTATGCAGCGTGTGGGGGTGCATTAATAATCAAGATTGCTGGAGTTCCATGGCCAAAAGGTTCCTTTCCAGAGGTGTCCGGATTATGGCAATGGAGTGGTTTTACATCACCGCTCCCAGAAGTGCCAAGTGGGTAGCTTCCCCCGCCTTTCATTCGGGCCCTCCACCACAACTGATGTCATGGATCAGCAGGGGGCTGAGCTGGGGTCCAGCGAAGGATGTGCCCATACTGCAGAGCCGCATCCGGGATCTCTTTGAGGGAGATTTTAGATTGGTTATGGTAGTGCAAGTCATGCTGGTACGTCAAGTCCTGCCATGCAAACGCCGGCCCCTCCGCATGTGGGAGTTCAACCCAGAAGGACCGCGTACTATTCAGAATTTCCTCGGCCTAACACACGAGGAGATGTATAAATCATTCTTCGGACCTCAAATAGAGTGTCCGGACACTAGTGAGGACGTGGGACTGAGCAGCAACTGCACCGCGGCCCAAGTAAGTAATTCTCTAGCCAAACACACTGTCTTTCATTTATCATGATGTCATTCTGAAGAATCACTTTTTGACCAGGACTGGATAACAAAGGCGAAGATGATCCGGTGTTCGGCCCCCCTTCCCGAAGGCTTGGACAATCCAGTGCTGGAAAAGATGCTCCTGCACCTTGCTTGGTTCCCTCAAAGGAAGATGAAGGGGGGAATAAAGAGGGTGAAAGCGGGCCCCACCACTACCTATTCCAACCGAGGGAACGAGCGCCTCCGCGAGGGAGGATAACCAAGGGAAGGAATCTGACATTCCCTCGCCCTGGGGGAGGAAGAGGACTACCTCTGATGATCCGGAAACCAAGGTTTCCAAACAGGAGAAGAAAACTCCACCAGAGGGTCCTACCTCGGAGGGTGCTCTTGCCGCACAAAGTCCGTGCGGGGATCAGCCCTCTAACGAGCTGTAAGTAATCAAAAGGTACTTAATAGTGAAGACATGTACCTTACTTCTGAGGAAGATAACCGAAGCATCTATCTTGAAGTTCGGATCTAAGCCCTTCTCAGCAGAGCTCGTCTTCGGGGCATCTTCTTCCGGAGATGATGGAGAGCGAAACGCCTCCCCTGGACTCCCCGGCTCGAGAAGCGGGCGACCTTGAAGTGTCATCACGGAGAATTTCTTTGGATCTAGCAAGGCCAGAAGGTAATCCCATGGTCACCCGAAGCCCCCAGTATCCGGCTCTTGAAGAGAGCAACCAAAAGAATCCGACACCTTCTAGTACGCAGTCGGACGCACTAAGGGATCTGCTAGGGCGAGCCACTATCTCAGAAGAGCACCGTACATTGATGGGTATGGTGATTGAAAGGATTTCGTCCGCCGAAAGCGGGTTGCATGAAGCTTTCATGAGTCTACGACGGGCTTTGAGGTATGTGAAATGATATGCATTTGTGGTAGAACCGCACATTTTTAGGTGTGCCCTGTGTAGATAGTAGCCCCTGAGACTCTGGTTGTCGTCAAAAACGATGGCGAACAGAGGATCGTAGTCCCAGGTAATAACCAGACCGCCTTTATGTGCAGGTGTCTGGAGCTCCGGTGGCTAGCCGGACTGATGAGGTTGCCGAACTAAAGCGGCAACTGGATGCGGCGGATGCCGACATCGAGCTTGTTAATAAGCGGCTTGATGAGGCACAGGGTAAGTGATGTTTTCTGGTGAATGTCACATAGGAAGAGCAGCGTGATGCCAGTATCTTTAATATGTTGTAACTGCAGATGGAGCTGCCACCGTGGAGACCCTTCGGGCGGAACTTGCCCGAGCCAAAGAACAAGCAAGGAGTAGTAATGCGGCTGCTTTGAAGGCGGCCGAAGAGTTGAGAGCCGAGAAGGCCGCGCATTGCGAGAGCAAAGAGAAAATGGCCAAGATGGCTGTAAAGTTAAAAGACACTGTCGACGGTTGCCAGTTCCTTGAAGAAGAAAACCGAGCGAAGGCGACGGACCTTGAAAAGGCCACGATGGCGACCAAAGACACCCGCTCTGCTATGAGAGCGAAGGAGGAGCTACGTGAAGCCGGGGATATTGTGGCTGGGAAGCCCTTTATGCTGCGGAGGAAGTTCGGAGACCCGCGGTATGCCCCTCTGGATCGGCTGTGGAGTTCGGCAGACGCATATCTGGGCTTGGCGGCAAGCGCGGTCGATGCGGCCGAATACTTTCGAGATCAAACAGATCGTGAAGTGGACAAGCTGTTCTGGTCGCGGTTTAACGTTCCAGAGTGTCCGCTTCCATTGACTGATCAGCTAGCCGAATGGGCCGAACTCAATAGGTTGTCCGGACTCGCCATGAGGTCTGTCGTGGACCAGCTGTGGCCGAAAAGGCCAAAGCCGAACGACTATTTTAGCCTGGTGCAGTAGTTCCTTGGTGCGGTGCCGCGCATCAATGCGATGAAGATGTCGGCGTGCATAGAGGGCTCGCGGATGGCCCTTGCCCGTGTCAAAGCATACTAGGCGGAGATGGATGCTACCACTGTTGCGGCGCAGGGTTCAGCCATAGGCCGAGTGGCTGCCGAGCACTATTTTGAAGAAGTTCTTGAGGGTGCTCGTTTGATAGAGGCCCAGTGCTCGAAGAATATTATGTTTGAGTGACATGTATTCCCATTGTAAAAACAATGTTTTTATTAAATTTATCAAAGCTGTATTTATACTTTTGCCCGATAGTAATATGATGCCTCCTGTGCGGCCGTTTACGTATATATATATATGTATATGCTGAAAGATTGCAGTCGTCGGCTTCAGCCCCCATGCATATAATGCGGGGGTGTTCGCAGAAGATGCGTGTTCACACTTAATCCAACGTCTTGGTCCTATTAAGGAGGTGATAGCGCAGCGAACTAGGCAACCGGACTATAATGCTTTACCACTTTCACTTAGCCAGAGGAGTTTGACAGTGGGGCTACTATATAGCCCCTGGTGGCTCTACACTCACCCGAGTTCGGGGTGCGTACATGCCTGGCCGGGAAACGGCCCTTCGTTAAGGCGGAGGAATTCTAAGATTCCGATAGGTCATCGAGTGGTTGACTAGTCTCACACTATATCATGACAGTCAGCTTTCGGCTTTCTCTACTGAGGTGCTCGTCCGGATGAACCAGGGCACAATCGCAGTAGTTCTCCTGGTGCCGCCTTAGCTGATAGAGCGGAATGTAAGGCAGCAAAACGCAGGAGTCGGGCAAACCCAACATTTGACCAAAGACATGATCCGGAGTTGATGCATATAAGGCCAAACTCGCGACGCCGAACACTCCCTAAGGTGTTCGGTCTTTATTGTGGGCCTTAACAGTGCCCTTTATAAGAAGCCCCTGGTGTCCAGGTATGTGCATTATTCTGACGTGGCCACATGCCAAGACGTCAGCATCCTTCTCAATTGTACCGAGAATCCGAGGGATGTGTATCAACAAGAGACAGTAAAAAAGGTTGACGCAGGGTGTTAATCTAAAAGAATCCTTTGAACGGGTCTCTACTGCACGTCTGCTCCTGTGTCTCCATTGTGCCGTATCCTGGACGGGTGTAGCACGATGGTCATCTGTAAAAGAGGGGAACTTAGGTGAAAAGTTGTTGTGCCAAAAGGTTGGTTTTAAAGAAACCATGTATAGATCAAGATGAGTAAAAATTGCCACTTGTCTGCGCACGTTGAGCCCCTTGTATTTGTAATAGGAGTGTGGTCATCAAACCTGTATGAATTACATATAGCTGCGCCGGACTCGTCTAACCGTGTCTGTGGTCTTGACGACCTATCGAATGTTTTAGTTGGTGAGGCCGCTTTAGTGTGCGGCTGCCACGGCAGCCGCATTCTTTTTGGCGCGCATGGATCACTCAGTATTTCCTTTTACTATAATGATGCCACATGGACTGGGTATCTTAAGCGTGAGGGAAGCGTAATGATGTATTGCGTTAAAGCGGGTGAAAGCTTTGCGTCCGAGTAGTGCTTGATAGCCACTTTGGAACGGAGCAATGTGGAAGGTTAAATTTTCTCTACGGAAGTTGTCAGGGAAGCCGAATACAACCTCTAGTAGTAGGGAGCCCGTGCAATGAGCCCCTGGGCCTGGCGTTACTCCTCTAAAGGTAGTATTGCTACGGTAAATTTTCGTAGGGTCTATCCCCATTTTGCGGATTGTAACCTGATATATCAGGTTTAAGCTGCTGCCGCCGTCCATCAGGACTCGTGTAAAGTGGTATCCGTCAATTATTGGATCTAATATCAAGGCAGCCCATCCTGCGCTCCGGATATTTGCTGAGAAATCCTGATGGTCGAAGGTGATTGGTTGAGACGGTCAGTGGCAGAACTCCGCGGTGATAGGTCCTTGGGCATGTTTATCTGGGAGTGCCGCTTTGCTTCTCCCCTTTATCACGTGTAACACGTTTACTGTTTTGACTTCTAGTGGAAATTTCTTCTGTTCCCCAGTGTTTTGCGTGCGAGGCTCATCCTCGTCTTCGTTTGGTGTATCCAGCCCATTGTGTTGGGCGTTGAGTCGGCCGGATTGCTTGAAGACCCAACATTCTCTGTGGGTGTGATTTGCGGGCTTCCCAGGGGTGCTGTGGATTTGACATATCTTGTCCAGGATTTTGTTTAGGTTAGACAGTTCGTCCCTGTTATCTTTGAGGGGCAGCTTTTGCTGACCCTGCCGAGAGCTTTTGAATCCGGTGTTAACTCCCGTGCTCTTTGAGCTATTTCCCATATTTCAGCGCTGGTCTTTGTTGCGTCGTGGCTTTCCGTTTCCATCCCTGACTTCAGATATACTTGGGTCGCTGGTGCTACATCTTGCCAACCAGCTGTCCTCGCCCGCGCAAAAGCGGGTAATGAGGCTTGGTAATGTGGCCATTGTTCTTGGCTTTTCCTGGCCGAGGTGTCTAGCGAGCCATTCGTCTCGAATGCTATGTTTGAAAGCTGATAAGGCTTCGGCGTCCGGACAGTCGACTATTTGGTTCTTTTTAGTAAGAAACCTGTTCCAAAGCTTTCGGGCTGACTCTCCGGGCTGTTGAGTTATATGACTCAAATCGTCCGCATTCGGAGGTCGGACATAAGTCCCTTGAAAATTTGCCC
Organism: Triticum aestivum; assembly: GCF_018294505.1. Classification (NCBI taxonomy): domain Eukaryota; kingdom Viridiplantae; phylum Streptophyta; class Magnoliopsida; order Poales; family Poaceae; genus Triticum; species Triticum aestivum. Next base: position 243,988,988 of record NC_057794.1, read on the forward strand.
GAAAAGCGTCTTCGAGCTCTTCCCAGCTTCCAATGGAGCTTTCGGGGAGGCTTTTAAGCCAGTGCCAAGCTGGCCCTTTGAGCTTGAGGGGTAAGTACTTGATGGCATGGAGATCATCTCCTCGAGCCATATGGATATGGAGGATATAGTCCTCAATCCAGACCCCAGGGTCTGTTGTTCCGTCATATGCCTCTATGTTTACGGGTTTGAATCCCTCTGGAAATTCGTGGTCCAGCACTTCGTCGGTGAAACATAGGGGGTGTGCGGCACCCCTGTATCTGGGTGTACCGTGATGTTCGGATGTTTGTTGTGTTGCATCGTATGCTGGAGCACGCTTGCGTGGTCCATAGATGGATCTGGTTGTGCCGTCCTTTTGATACGAGCCCTCGCGTGGATCGCGTATGTGCGGCGTTGTTTGCCGCTCTATGTTGGCCGTGACGTTGACTATCCGGCCAGATGGCCGTTTTAATTTTTGGTTGCGGGGGATCTAAGGCCTCCTCATCGAATTCAGGTAGCAACTTCCGCTTCGGGTAGCTCTTGGTGTGGCGATTAGCACCATACTTCGCTATTGTGTTGAGTACTTTACTCCATCTGATTCTGAGTGTGTCTTGCGCAGCCTTGAGCCTTTGCTTCTGCTTTTTTAGACTCCTCGCGGTGGCAACAAGCCTTTGGTGGGCATTCTGTTGCTCCGGGTGTCTGTCTGGTGTGATGTCGTCGGACTATTATCTTTGACAGAGTCAGGTTGTTCGGTTTGATTCTCCGTGTTGCCATGGTCCGGCGATGGTTCACCCTGCTCTAACGCTGGGTCTATATGATTGTTGTTTCTGCCGAGGCGGGATTTGGAGCGGCGCGATGATGGCTATCTATTCGAACGTGACAAGCCTAATCACGTAGGGGCCGAATGCCGCAGACAGACTCCATCTGAGCTACGTCGCGATGTGGCTCTATATAGAGGCGCCACACACCCTCTTTGCTTCACTGATGAAGTAATGGAGCACGAATTCCCAAAAGGGTTTAAACCCATGAATATCGAATCATACAATGGAATAGCAGATCCCGCGGTATGGATTGAAGATTTTCTTCTCCATATCCACGTGGCCCGTGGTGATGATCTCCACGCCATCAAATACCTCCCATTAAAACTAAAGGGACTAGCACGGCACTGGCTAAACAGCCTTCCAGAGAACTCCGTTGGCAGCTAGGAAGACCTGGAAGACGCCTTTCGTGATAACTTCCAAGGTACATAAGTCCGGCCACCAGATGTTGATGACATAAGTCACATCATCCAGCAGCCGGGAGAGTCAGCCAGGAAGCTCTGGACTAGATTCCTAATGAAAAAGAACCAAATTGTCGATTGTCCGGACACCGAAGCCCTCACGGCCTTCAAACACATCATCCCGGATGAGTGGCTCGCCCGCCACCTCGGTCAAGAAAAACCAAAATCCATGGCAGCCCTTACCGCTCTAAAGACCCGCTTTTGCGTGGGAGAAGACAGCTGGCTCGCTCATAGAAGCAGCAGCGCCAGCAATCCAGGCACTTCTGAAGTCCGAGACGGCAACGGCAAGCCACAACGCAATAAACACAAACGTCGCAATCATAACGAAAGAACGCAAGACACGGCAGTCAACGCTGAATTCAACGGCTACAAACCCGGTCAACGAAAAAAAGGCATTCAAGGCAAATAGAGACAGACCATCAAATCTAGACAAAATACTGGATCGGCCCTGCCAGATTCACAGCACCCCCGATAAACTAGCTACTCACACCAACAGAAGCTGTTGGGTCTTCAAACAAGCCAACAAGCTTAATGTCGAACACAAGGGGAAGGGGCCGCCCAGTGACAGCGATGACAAAGAGACTCACCAGCCAAATACCGGGGGTTAGAAACAATTTCCCGCCGAAGTAAAAACCCTAAACATGGTATACATGACGCACACCCCTACAGGGGAGCGTAGGCGTGCACTACGGAATGCATACGCCATAGAGCCGCTCCCCCAAAATTTCGCCATATCCGTCCCGAAGGTTCGGCGGCTCTGGTCATCGATCCAATTATCGACGGTTTCCATCTCACGGGACAATAGCCTTAATCTACTCTACCAAGACACTGTCCGCAAAATGGGTATCGATCCTTCAAGAATCAATCCCACCACAACTACCCTCAAGGGAGTAGTACTCGGCGTAGAAGCTCACTGTAGGGGCTCCGTCACATTGGAAGTCGTTTTCGGTTCGCCGAAAAACTTTCGAAGCGAAGGCTTGACCTTTGATATTGTCCCGTTCCGCAGTAGCTACCATGCACTTCCAGGGCGTACCGCTTTTGCTCGTTTTAATGCGGTCCAACTCTACGCCCGCGCAAAACTTAAGATGCCTGGTCCACGCGGCGTCATAACAATAAATCGAAATACGGAACACTCCCTCCGTACGGAGGGTCATACTACGACTACCACAGTCGAAGTACCAAGCGGCCTCATCAAGCCGCATATCTCATCGGCCATTAAGCCGGCTGCCTCTATTAAATGGGGCCGATCAATCTCAGAGCTGGATTAGCGGTTCTGCCTCCGTCATTCGCCTCATATACCCGTGAAGTTTGTACCGCACATACATAATGATGTACTTAGAATACCCTGGGCTATTCCTGATAGGCAAAGGCACAATACGGACAGGCCTACAAGCTCTCCAATAGCCTCCTTTTCCTTTCTTTTCTAACTATTTTTTATCTTTTACCACAGGTGGCTCAAAGACTGGTCATCTCACGAACTCTTTTGGAGTTTGGCTTCGTTCACCTACCCAAAGGCTATTCCTGTTAAAGAGTCCTTTCACCAAGGCAAGGCAGCGCAGACGCGCGACAGGAGGCCCAAGTAATTCTTAGTAGACCACACTCTCTATTTAGAGCTTGTAAAGTGCCTTCTCCCTTAGCCTTCGACCACCGGCATGTCAAATAACCTGGGTCGTGGCGTTATTATCTATAAAATGGCAATTGACGTATCAATCAGGTTCCAGTGAACATAATCCGTATTCAGTAGTCACTTTTTCAAAAAGAACTGAATTTTGCTTCTTCGGTTGTTTCACACATGCACCTCGGCACAAATTGCCAGGGGCTCAATATGGAAACAAATAAATTGCGGGCAAGTCCGAACAGCTTTATAGCACACTTCAGCGTCACTAGTTCAGCCTTATATGCATCAGCTCCGAATCATGTCTTTGGTCAATAGTTGGGTTGCCCGGCTCCTGTGCTTACTACCTTACGTTCCACTCTATTGGCTAGGGTACTAAAGGGAGAACTACTGCGATTGTGTCCTGGTTCATCCGGATGAGCACCTGAGTAGAGAAAGTCGAAAACTGACTGTCATGATGCGGCAAGAGCTGGTCAACCACTCGATGAATTATCAGAATCTTTCATGATTCCTTCCGTATTACACGAAGGACCATTCTTCTGGTCACCTATGTAATGCACTGCATTCGGATAGCCGCGTACATACCAGGGGCTATATCATAGACCCACTGTCAAACTCCTATGGCTAAGTGAAAGTGTTAAAGCCCTATAGTCCGATTGCCTAGTTCGCCGCATTGACACCTCCTTCACGGACCAAGATGTTGGGTCAAGAGTGATCAAGTGCTTTTCCGAACACCCCCGTATTTTATTTGATGGGGCTGAAGCCGACGACTGGAAAACTTTCAGATTATACAAAAACGGTGGCATAGGAGGAGCCAAAACTTTTAGGCATAACCTTAAAATATCATAATATTGTTTTTACAATTTTGGCACATTCACTCGAAGACCGTATCCTTTGAGCACTGAACCTCTATTAAGCGGGCGCCCTCTAGGACATCTTCAAAATAATGCTCCGGTGTGTGTCTGTTCTTCCCCTTGGGTGGACTCTTCGCTGCAATATCGTTGGCCTTCATCTTCGCCCAATACGTCTTGATACGGGCAAAGGCCATCCATGCACCTTCAATGCACGCCGATCGCTTCAGGCGTCGATACGCGGCACCACATCCATAAGTCGCTGCTCCAAACCGAAATAACTATTCGGAATTGGCTCAGTCGGCCATAGCCGGACCACGACGTCCTTCATGACAAAATCGGATATCTTGTGGAGCTCGGCCCACCTGGGCCATCTGTTCGTTCAGCAACAACGGGCGCTTTGGCGTGCCGAATTGTGTCCAGAAAAGCTTCTTCGTTGCATACCCTTCTTGCGCTTGGTAAAATTGCTCTGCATCAGAGGCGCTCTTCGGCAAGTCCACCAATGCGTCTGGAGAGCTCCACATTTGATTAAGTGGGGCATATTTCGGATCACCAAATTTAGTCTGTAATAAGAAAGGCTTACCGGCCGCTATCTCCCCAGCTTGTCGGATCTCGTCCCGAGCCGCCCTAGACTCGGATCGTGCTTCCCTCACCTCTTGTAAGGCATTGTCGAGATCGGCCGTTTTGGCTTTGTTATCCCTCTGGAGGAACTCGCACCGGACAATGGCTTCCTTTAGCTCGCGCGCCATGGTAGACATTCTCTCCTCACACTAGAGCCGAGCAGCTTGTCAGGCTTTTAACTCATTAGCTGCCTTCTTGACAGCCACATTACTCATCCTGGCTTGCTCCTTTGCTCGGGCAAGTTCATCCCGAAGGGCCTCCACCGCGGCAGCGCTATCTGCAGTTATGCATGTCTTAGTATATAATTCTTAGATTCGTGCTCATGTTATTATACATACATACACTGACCGCCTCAAAACATACCTTGCGCCTCGTCGAGCTGCCTATTAATAAGCATGATGTCGTCATTCGCCACATCAAGTTTCTGCTCTAGACCTGCAACCTCTATAGCATGGGCAGTCGTCGTGGATGTAACAGCCTGTGTTTGAATTAATTAGATTTTTCCTGGGCATATCTTTTTCGATCCTCTGATTGCCTCCCTTTGGACGTCAACCAGAGTCTCAGGGGCTACTATCTATACACGAGAGTATTTTGCGTATAGAGCACAATTGAAAATATTACATTACGTACCTCGAAGCCTCTTAGCAGGCCCATGAAAGCTTCATTCAATCCGCTTTTTGCGGACATAATCCTCTCAACCACCGTACCCATCAAGGTACGATGTTCCTCTGAGACAGACGAATATCGCAACATGTCCATCAATGTATCCGGCGCCTCCAGACCCCGGGAAGCAGCTGTGGGAGTATGGACTCCTTTGAAGGGATATGTTTGTCCGACCCTAGAGTCGTCTCCGGCTGTAAACCGGATAGTCCGGGGCCTTTATTGTTGGTCCCTGTAGGGACCGCACTCCCCGAGCCCTGGGCGACCGAAGTTTCACCTTGGGGCATTGTCTTCATTATCCTCTGCACCACTTGATGATCGGGAGAGATCCTCCGAGACGACACCTCGAAGTCATCCGCAATATTGGGCGAGGAATCCTGTGGAGGTTTCTCGCTTTCCATCATCTCTGGAAGAAGATCCCCCGAAGAGGATTGTTGAGGAAGACTGCGTGCCAGACTGCAAAACATGTACTCTAGATGTTACCCTTGTAACAGGAAAAGGAACAGGATATGTTTAAAACACCCTTGTTCACTTACGATTCGGCTAAAGGCTCGTCCTTACGAAGGAACTGCGCAACAACGTCGTCTTTCGAGCCCGAACCACCTGATAGGAGCGTCTTACTACTACCTCTTGAGCACTGCGTTGGTTTTCCCTTGAAGAGGAAAGGGTGATGCAACAAAGTAGCGTAAGTATTTCCTCAGTTTTTGAGAACCAAGGTATCAATCCAGTAGGAGGCCACACACGAGTCCCTCGCACCTACACAAACAAATAAAATCCTCGCAACCAACGCAATAAAGGGGTTGTCAATCCCTTCACGGTCACTTACGAAAGTGAGATCTGATAGATATGATAAGATAATATTTTTGGTGTTTTTATGATAAACATGCAAAGTAAATAAAGCAAAATAAAAACGGTGCAAGAAATAGCTTATTGATGGAAGATTAATATGATAGAAAATAGACCCGGGGCCACAGGTTTCACTAGTGGCTTCTCTCGAGAGCATAAGTATTATGGTGGGTAAACAAATTACTGTTGAGCAATTGACAGAATTGAGCATACTTGTGAGAATATCTAGGTATGATCAAGTATATAGGCATCACGTCCGAGACAAGTAGACCGACTCCTGCCTGCATCTACTACTATTACTCCACACATCGACCACTATCCACCATGCATCTAGAGTATTGAGTTCAAAAGAACAGAGTAACACTTTAAGCAAGATGATATGATGTAGAGGGATAAACTCATGCAATATGATATAAACCCCATCTTGTTATCCTCAATGGAAATAGTACAATACGTGCCTTGCTGCCCCTACTGTCACTGGGAAAGGACACTGTCGGGGAAACTGATCCACCAACACCTATGGGGACCGGGCCCCTTTCGGTTCGGAGGGGGGCGGAGGCCGCGCAAAGAGCGGATCGAGGCAGTACACGTGAGCAGTTTTACCCAGCTTCGGACCGCACGGATACGTAAAACCCTACTGCTGCTTGTTTGTGTGTATTGAATTCTTGCTCAGGAGCGATGGACGCTGCCAGACCGAGCGTGAGAGTGTTCCTGATGTTTCGAATGAGCCGAACCCCTTCTACGTTGCACTTGGGCCTCCTTTTATACTTTCAAGGGGTCACCGACAGGTGGCAACGTAGACTAGAAGGGTAAAAATGGAAAAGGATGCGGTAGGTGCAGCTACCGCTACTGTGGACATAGTGCACCCTACCTAACTCTGACGGCAGGGGACAAGGTCATTGAATGCCCGTCTGAGTTTCCTAAACAGTGCAAAAAGTGACCGTTAGGAGCGCCACCGTTTGCCACGATGGCCTTCTCTTCATCTCCGCTTGCCACCGCGTACCCCTGGCTGCACGGGCTTCCGCCACGCGCCCCTGAGGAAGCCTCATGGGGACACGCGGGTGGGTGCGCTGGAGTGTGGGTACAGAGTGGCAGCGGGCCCCGGCGAGTACCTTGTCGGGGTCGTCGTCTTGTCGAGTCCAGAAGCTTGTCGCTCACCGGACCTTGCCGGGACGTGCGGTGCATCGCGGCAAGTTTCTTGAAGTGCCGTGGTTGGCCTTCCCGGCAAGCTCCTCTTGCCGGGGCCTTGTCTCTTCCCGGCAAGGTCCTCTTGCCGGGGCCTTGTCTCTTTATCTTGAATGCTTTGTTCTTGAATGGCTCCAAAGGAACCCACGGAGGACTCTGGCGGTCGTCCGGCAAGCCTTGCCGCGCGGCGCTGCAACTGCCCGTGCACAAGTTCGGGATACTAGGGTACCCCTACTCTAGTACACCGACAGGAGCCCCCGGGCCTGGGCCACACACGGTGCCGAGCGCTATTGGGCCAGGCCCAAAACAGGGCACGGGCACGCGCGGAGCCTGGGTTATGCCGAATCTAACTCCGTATCCACCGCGCCCCCCGTAACGGCACGCGTCAATCGCGGAGTCGTGGGAGGGATCGTGGGTGGTTGTTTATTTGGAAGGCCGAAATGTCCGCCCCATCCCTCTTTATAAGCAGGGGAAACAAGGGCATTTCCCCCACCTTCGCCCTTCGCTGCTGCAATCTCAGAAATCTCTGCCGCCCTCCTCCGCTTGCAGAGTTGAAAGAGGGCAGCGCTCCGCCCCCGTCGCTGCCGCCACCACCAGCACCGTCGATCTCCCCCACCGCCTCCGCCATGCCTCCGAAGCCCGGGAAGGGGAAGACCACGAAGGCCGCGGCCGCGAAAGTTGTGAAGTCGACCGAAGCGCAGCGGCTTGAGGCGCTGCGGAAGGAGCGGGCCACTTCCCCCCCGAGCTCTCCGCGAAGGAGCCGAGGGAGTGGTACTATCTCTTCTGGTCGACGGAGACGCGGGCGCATCCGCGCATGAAGGTACTCTCCGCCGTCGCCTCGCCGTCGCCATTCTCTGATTTCTTTTGCGACGTCATGAACACCTATGGACTCCACCTCCTTGACTTCACCCCTAATGCCGTTCTGACCATGGCAGTTTTCGCCCATCGATGCGAAAACTTTGTCGGAGTCCACCCCAACGTAGCTCTCTTCCGCCATTTCTTTATGCCTCGTGTCGAGAGAGGGGAACCTCTTGCCGGCGGGATCGCCTGGATCTCACGGGCCGGCAAGAAGGAGACCTATCTGGAGGGGGAGCTCCGCAGCAAGTGGGACGAGTGGAGAGCAGATTGGTGCTGGGTTGTAGAAGAGAGCCCGCAGCCATTCACCGCCCTGCGCCAAGCCCCAGCAGTGCGTGGCAATGACTGGAGCACTCTGTCCGTGGACGACGACAAGCTGAAGATCGCCACCACTCGGATCTTGCGTCTCAGGCTTGCCGGGCTGACTGTAGGAGCTGTCGGCGCAGATTTCCTTCACCGGTGCATCGCCCCTCTTTAAGCGAGGGGGAGACCCGCTTGGGAATTTGGAGGCCCGACAGATATCATGAGGTTGCGCCCAGGCCTCAACTTCAATTTCACCGTCATAGAGTTGGACGGGATACTCAAGGAGATATTCAAGCATGACCCACAGCATCCCGAGTGGTTCAGGTTGCCGGCAGGCGTCGTTCCTCTATGCAACAACTCCTCGCGCGACCGCATCTGCGCCATGATGCCGTTGTGTGATTCGCACGGGATCGCTCCAACTTGGCAAGAGCCTGCCGGAGACGTTGTGCAGCAGTTCTTCGACAGCCTAGTGGAAGTAGCGGTCAATGCTGACGACAAGAAGCTCCTCACCCGCGACACCACCGATCAAGAGATGGAACGCATCGCCACCAGGGCGGAAGAGGCGGTGGCAGCCGCAGCCGCGGGTGAATTTGGGTTCACGGTGGAGGAAGTGGACGCGGCATCGGCGATGAGTCTTGCTGAGCGGGAGTGGCCCGAAGACGAAGAAGAGCTTGCCGCGCCCGACGCCGAGTTGAGTGAGCCCGCCAAGGGTGCGAGCGGCCCGCCATCTCCGGGGAGCTTGCCGGGAACAGGGCCCGGAACACAGCCCCCAGTGCAGCCAAGAAGGCGCCTCCGCAGGATCGGGGACGCAGCAGGGCGGCAAGCTGGTCAACAGCCGCAGCGCCGCGCGACGCGCTCCGTCGCGGCAAGTACGGTTGCCGCGGGTGCGCCTCCCGCCACAGTGGCAACTGGGGCGGGGTCATCTCGGGCTGGCGCCGCAGTCCCCGCCAAGCGGCCAAGGGATCCCACCCCTCCACCTCATCGCGCCGGAGGTGGGCCGAACTTCGACCTCTCCGCGCTCAGCTCCGACGAGGAAGAGGAAGAAGAGTAAGATTCCCTTGTTGTTCTTGTAGTTCTTCAACTTGCCATTCCGGTCTTGCATCTGATCTGACCCACCCTGGACTCTCCCTTTTCAGGACTCTGGCCCAGAGGGCGGCGAAGAGGGCCAAGGCTCAGGTGGTGATCATCGAGGACGAGCCCACTGCAACGACAGGAGGCGCGCCCGAGACCACCTTGCCGGATCCGGCCATCACTTCGCAGTGCAGCCCCCAGCGCAGCCCCCAGCGTAAGCATATGGTTTACTTTCTGCTTCTGGGTGTGCGTGGTTGCTCTTTTCCTTTGTTGACATCTGATCACTGGTTTGTTTGTGCAGGAGCAGAACAGCTTCATCAGGAGGGCGTGGTGATCACCTCCGACTCGTCGTCTGCTTCGACTATGCCGCCAAGGGCGGACTCCCTGGCAAGGGAGCGTTCTCCAGTAAGGGAGGAGCCTCCGGCAAGGGAGGAGTCTCTGGCAAGGGACAGCGCTAACGATCTGCCGGTGGTGGAGCTTATGGCAGCGGATCCCAGCACAGGTAATCCTTCCTGCCCGAAACTTTCTTTGTATTCTTCTGCTGATTTTTCTTCTTGAGTGCTTGTTTGACTTCTCATTCTTCCCCGGTCGTCAGGTCCACCCTCCGCGGATCCGATGGAGACCGAGGCGGGCGGCGGAGAGGACGCGCGCGGCAACACTGATGATGCCGCGGCCTCCGAAGACGGAGCTGGTGCCGATGTGCCTGTCGGTGAAGAGGCCGCCAAGGCTGCCGCCGAGGAAGCTGGCGGGGGATCTGGCGATCGCACTGACGGCCCTGAGGCCGCAGGAGCGTCAGGCGCTGCACCGACCGCCGATCCCTCCGCCGCTGCCGCAGCGTCAGGCTCCGAGGAGCCCCAGCCCGGCGCCTATCTGAAGGCTGGCGAGGGCATCTTCATCAAGCTCCCTTGGGCGTCAAGTTCCAAGGCGCCGATGGAAGGAGAAGTTTTGGATGGGGAGGTGCTCGCCTCTGCCGGGTTGTCGATCGTTGACGCACTGGGAAGCAGCGGTGACGAGCCCGAGGAGGAGCGGCTGCTGCGGAGGCTGCTGGCGCTCTATCGCGCCCGTCAAGTCAAGTTGGAGTCCCGGGAAGCGCTCGTCGCGAAAGCGAGCGTGGATATAGAGAAGCGCGCGGAGGAGCTCCGAGGTTTTCGCCAGGAAGCTCTCCGGGCCTTGGTGGAGGAGCGGGAGCAGCTTGCTGAAGAGCGGAAGGCCTTCCTCCTCGAGAAGGCCGAAGCTGAAGAGCAGCAGCGGCTCACCGGCGAGAAGCTGTACGCGCAAGAAGGAGAGCTGGCTCAGCGGAAAGTGAACCTCGACAGCCACGAGGAGGAGCTTGCCGCACGCGAACGGGCACTTGGCGGGTCGCTCCAAGAGGCAAAGGATGCGGCTGCGGCTGCCGAGACCGCCAAGAAGGAAATGAAAGTAAAGGTGGCGCAGCTGGAGGCTGATCTGAAGGTGGGTGGCGAAGAGCTTGCCGCGCTCAAGCTGGAGCGCGAGAAGGACGCCCTTGCCCACGGTGAGCTGCAGGGCCAACTCTCCGAGAAGGGCAAAGAGCTGCGCGCCACCAAGAATTCCAATGCTGATCTGGAGCTGAAGCTGGCCACCCTGACGGAGACGTTGGATGGCGCCAAGAAACGGGAGGCGGACTTGAAGAAGTACATCAAGGCCAATGAGGCGCTGCTAGCGAGGGCCGCCGAAACCCAGAATCTTCTCAGAGATACTGTGGCGCTCTGGACGGAGGGCCTCGTGAACATTGCTGCAGTCATCGAAGAGGAGCTGGTGCAATTGGGGGTGGAAGGCTTCGGGTACTCCTCCGATGAGAACCTCCAACCCAGCGCCAAGCTCACTCTGTTCTTCAAAGGCGTGGCGGCGGCGCTCCAGCAACTCCGGGAACGGATCCCAAAGCAGTTGGCCGACGAGTCACGCTCGATTTGTGCCGGAGTTCTGGAGAAGGTGCTGGTGAAGGTGGCCTTCTGCAATCCGGGCCTCAACCTCACCAACGTCCTTAAGAGGCTGCCGGCGGACGCTGATCTTGACGCACTTAAGGCCCTCGTCGCACCCATTGTGGACAGGGTGAACGAGGTCAAAAGGGTTGACGGCGGTCGCGTAGATTAGGCCGTCCGTTTTCTTCTTTTCTTGTCGCTGCCAGTCATGTCATGGGAACACTTTATTAGAGGCGCGACAAGTTATTTTTGTAATATAACTCTATTTAGGCAAAAAATTGATGTGTTACTTCCTTTACTCGACTCTTGGCTTTGTATGGTTCTGCCCTACGCTTTCTAGGGAAACTTGCCGGTGCAGGCACCCTTGCCGCGAGCGCCGAGTGCGGAACTTCAGCAGCCTGCTGGCGGGGTCGCTACCGACAAGCAACCTTGTCGCAACTAGTTGCAGCTCACTTAAGTTGTTGAGCGGACTCGAAACAAAGTAAGGGCGCAGCTAGCTACGAGTTGGTTCCTCCGCGCACAGGTTTTCCATACAAAGCACGGTCGTTCAAGGAAAATAACTCAAAAACTTAAAAAACTGATTGCTCAAACTTTAGCAACTTAGCTTTTCTGTCGTCTGCTTCCCGGCAAGAAGAAACTTTCTTTAATGGCCTGGTCCACACCATTATCTTCTCCTCCCCCCCTGGTAAACCTTGTGGGCGAGGGAACCTTCCTCTTTTGAGAAAGAAACAGAGAAATAAAGTAATGATATGGAGCCTTGGGCTCGTTATCGCTTACCGGGGTCTGGTGCTGCACAAAGTGTCAGATAACATATGCGAAAAAGGATTATAGCATAAAAAACTGACAAGATGTGCGGGGCACATGAACTTTACTGGTGCACGGGGTCTGCGCCCGGCTTTGTACAAAGGATTACATGCAACAGCGGCAAGACTTGTACAAAAGGTGGTTGCCAGAAAAGCTTCCGGCAACCGCGCCCTACGGGTAAAACTTACGAAGATGTTCAATGTTCCAGGAGTTGCTCACCGGAATGCCATCTTCGGTCTCAAGGCGGACAGCACCGGGCCTAGTGACTCGTTTCACCCGATAAGGGCCTTCCCACTTCGGCGTCAACTTACTGGAATTCTTGGCGGACTGAACACGCCGGAGAACAAGGTCGCCTTCCTCGAAGCTCCTGGCTTTAACTTTGCGGCTATGGTAGCGACGCAAAGCTTGCTGGTAGCGAGCGACTCGCACAGCAGCCTAAAGACGGTCTTCCTCAAGGAGCAGCGCGTCATCTTGGCACAACTGCTCTTGCTCGAGCTCATCATAAGCGAGCACTCGAGGTGACCCGTAAACGAGTTCCATGGGGAGAACTGCCTCTGCTCCGTAGACTAGAGCGAAGGGTGTCTGGCCAGTGGCTCGATTTGGTGTCGTCCTGATCGACCAAAGAACCACCGGCAGCTCCTCGATCCAGTTTCTTCTGCACTTGTGCAGCCTGTCGAAAGTTCTGGTCTTGAGGCCTCGCATCACTTATGCATTTGCCCTCTCCGCTTGACCGTTGCTTCTCGGATGAGCAACAGAAGCGAAGCAGACCTTGGCGCCAAGATCTTGGACGTACTGCATGAAGGTGCGGCTCGTAAATTGCGTGCCGTTGTCGGTGATGATCCTGTTAGGGATCCCGAAACGGCAAACAATCGACCTGAACAACTTGGCTGCTGACTGTGCTGTCACCTTCCTCACTGGTTCCACTTCTGGCCACTTTGTGAACTTGTCGATGGCAACGTACAAGAACTCAAAGCCCCCGACAGCTCGGGGAAAGGGGCCGAGGATGTCGAGCCCCCAGACCGAAAATGGCTAGGATAAAGGGATCGTCTGGAGAGCTTGAGCTGGCTGGTGTATCTGTTTGGAATGGAACTGGCACGCTTCACACTTGGTTACTTGTGCAGTTGCATCCTGGAGGGCTGTTGGCCAGAAGAAACCTTGTCGGAAAGCTTTGCCGGCAAGTGCTCTTGCGCCAATGTGGTGACCACATATGCCTCCATGTATCTCTGTCAACAGCTGTTGTCCATCTTCCCGGCGAATGCACTTCAATTTCACACCGTTGAGTCTTATTCTGTACAGTGTGTTGTCGACAAACTTGTACATACTTGACTGTCGGGCTACTCTTTCCGCTTCTTCTTGCTCTTCGGGAAGCTCTCCTGTCTGAAGGAAACGGACGATCTGCTGCGCCCATGCTGGAGCTTGCGGCTCAACAACAAGGGCTAAAGGCATATCTGTTGCTGTGGGAACATCCACTTCTATGGCAAGAACCTGCGGTTCGGCCGGAGCGTGATATTCCCCGGCAAGCTTGCCGGAGCAAAACTTGTCGGGAGCGTCTGCTTCAACAGAACAAACCAAGAGGTTCGCCGGAGCAGACTGCTCCTCAGCACTCTTGGCGTCGATCTTGGGGACCTTCTTGGCGGCGGCTTCGGGAAGCTCTGCCGGAAAGTAGTCATCAGAAACCAACTTCCTCTTCTTTCTCTGTCCAGTCGACGGTGTTACGGATGGTTGAGTCAGCTTGAGCAAAAAAATCCCTGGTTCCACAGGTAACTTTAGTGCTGCGCACTTTGACAGGCCGTCAGCAATATCGTTCTGAGCTCGTGGAACGTGTTCCATTTGCAGGCCGTCAAAGTGTGCTTCTAGCCTCCTTACTTCATCAACATATGCTTCCATCAACGGACTCTGATAGCTTTTGTTTACTTGGCAGACGACCAACTGCGAGTCACCCCTGACAATGAGCTTGTTGATCCCAAGGTCTGCCGCGATTCTGAGTCCGGCAAGCAAACCTTCATACTCTGCGGTATTGTTCGTTGCTTGCTCCTTGGGAAAATGCATCTGAACTACGTACTTGAGGTGCTCTCTGGTGGGTGCGATAAGCAGCACACCCGCGCCGGCGCCTTGCAGCGAGAAGGCACCATCAAAGTACATCAGCCACTCTTTGCTTGCCTCTTTGACGGGGATGCTTGTTTCTGGATTTTCTTTGTCTGGTGTCGGCGTCCATTCCGCTATGAATTCTGCCAATGCTCTGCTCTGTATAGTGGAAGTACTCGCAAACTTGAGGGCAAAGCTTGACAATTCCAGTGCCCACTCGACAATCCTGCCAGTTGCTTCTGGATTTTGTAGTATCCTCTTCAACGGAAAGCGAGTGACAACTGTTATCTCATGTGCCTGGAAGTAATGGCGCAGCTTCCTCGAGGCCATGAGAAGGCCGAAAAGCAATTTCTGTACGCCAGAATACCTTGATCTAGTCCCCTGTAGAAGGGAACTGACAAAGTAAACTGGGCGCTGCACCATTTTCCTCTGCACCTCCTTGCATGCCTGCGCAGACTCAACTTTGTCGGGGCCAGAGCTTGTCGGAGAAGCCCCCTTCTTGTCGCTGGATTCACTTGCCGCGGTTGCTGGCTCATCGTCCGCCTCCCTCTCCGCTACTAACGCATCACTAACCACTTGATTGGTTGCTGCCAGATATAGCAGCAAATTCTCTTGTGGCTTAGGTGCGACAAGTATTGGAGTGGAGGACAGGTACCTCTTCAAGTCCTGTAGCGCGGCCTCCGCTCCCCTCCGAACCAAAAGGGGCCCGGTCCCCATAGGTGTTGGTGGATCAGTTTCCCCGACATCTTTGGCGCGCCAGGTAGGGGACACTGATCCACCAACACCTATGGGGACCGGGCCCTTTTCGGTTCGGAGGGGGCGGAGGCCGCGCAAAGAGCGGATCAAGGCAGTACACGCGAGCAGTTTTACCCAGCTTCGGGCCGCACGGATGCGTAAAACCCTACTGCTGCTTGTTTGTGTGTATTGAATTCTTGCTCAGGAGCGATGGACGCTGCCAGACCGAGCGTGAGAGTGTTCCTGATGTTTCGAATGAGCCGAACCCCTTCTACGTTGCGCTTGGGCCTCCTTTTATACTTTCAAGGGGTCACCGACAGGTGGCAACGTAGACTAGAAGGGTAAAAATGGAAAAGGATGTGGTAGGTGCAGCTACCGCTACTGTCGACACAGTGCACCCTACCTAACTCTGACGGCAGGGGACAAGGTCATCGAATGCCCGTCTGAGTTGCCTAAACAGTGCAAAAAGTGACCGTTAGGAGCGCCACCGTTTGCCACGATGGCCTTCTCTTCATCTCCGCTTGCCACCGCGTACCCCTGGCTGCATAGGCTTCCGCCACGCGCCCCTGAGGAAGCCTCATGGCGACACGCGGGTGGGTGCGCTGGAGCATGGGTACAGAGTGGCAGCGGGCCCCCGGCGAGTACCTTGTCGGGGTCGTCGTCTTGTCGAGTCTAGAAGCTTGTCGCTCACCGAACCTTGCCGGGACGTGCGGTGCATCGTGGCAAGTTTCTTGAGGTGACGTGGTTGGCCTTCCCGGCAAGCTCCTCTTGCCGGGGCCTTGTCTCTTCCCGGCAAGGTCCTCTTGCCGGGGCCTTGTCTCTTTATCTTGATTGCTTTGTTCTTGAATGGCTCCAAAGGAACCCACGGAGGACTCTGGCGGTCGTCCGGCAAGCCTTGCCGCGCGGCGCTGCAACTGCCCGTGCACAAGTTCGGGATACTAGGGTACCCCTACTCTAGTACACTGACAGACACCGCAAGATTGAACCCAAAGCTAAGCACTTCTCCCATTGCAAGAAAGATCAATCTAGTAGGCCAAACGAGACTGATAATTCGAAGAGATTTGCAAAGATAACCAATCATACATAAAATAATTCAGAGAAGATTCAAATATTGTTCATAGATAAACTTGATCATAAACCCACAATTCATCGGTCTCAACAAACACACCGCAAAAGAAGATTACATCGAATAGATCTCCACAAGAGAGGGGGAGAACATTGTATAGAGAGCCAAAAAGAGAGAAGAAGCCATCTAGCTAATAACTATGGACCCGAAGGTCTAACATGAACTACTCACACATCATCGGAGAGGCTATGGTGTTGATGTAGAAGCCCTCCGTGATCGATGCCCCCTCCGGCGGAGCTCCGGAAAAGGCCCCAAGATGGGATCTTATGGGTACAGAAGGTTGCGGCAGTGGAATTAGGGTTTTGGCTCCGTATCTGGTTGTTTGGGGGTACGTAGGTATATATAGGAGGAAGAAGTACGTCGGTGGAGCAACATGGGCCCCACGAGGGTGGAGGGCATGCCTGGGGGGTAGGCGTGCCCCCCTACCTCGTGCCTTCCTGATTGCTTTCTTGACATAGGGTCCAAGTCCTCTGGATCACGTTTGTCGGGGGGATGGACCCCGGGCAGGAAACGGAACCCGGATCCTCTTCAAAAACAACGGGGTTGGCACTGCCCCTCAATACCGGCACGCGCTTGGCCGGGTCGCTCGACCAGGCCAAGCCCCGCAAGCCGGCCAGACTAGCCGACCTGGCAAGACACGTTGACTCGGCCCCAACAACTAGCGCAAGACAGCCGAACCCGGCACAACCAAAGCCTCCTCAACAAGCCAGCACCACCCGTGGCGTGCTACGCAATCCAGCCACGGGTCAACTCCCGTCCCATCCAGGCCGTATGATGGGACGAGACTTCAATCAACGCTGACTGAGGTAACAGTGCCCCGCCCATGCCTCTGGTCAGTAGGAACGTGGCAACAATGCCCCTCACCTACCCACTGACCAGGGCCGGCGTGGCTATAGTGCCCCCGCCTTCACCGCTGACGACAGCAAGCGGCAACCTGATGGAGATCACTATACACGACTCGACTCGGCCACGCCCTGACGATCGACAAGACGGCGCACAGTCCCCCTAGGCATGTGGGGCCCGTACCTAGGGGAACTCGGCGAACCACAAGCCCTCGACGAGACCCAGCCCGGGTTCCCGGACACCGACAATACGGACCCACCGACTTGTAACATTACCATTGTACCCCCGGGGGGTTGGACTATAAAACCCACGGGAGCCCGCGATCGCAACACAACGCAACAGAGCAAGAGAGAAAGCAGAAGACACACACACCTAGTTAGCAACACCCAAGGAGAGGAAACCGCCTAAGCCTTGGCCAGCTTCCTTCCTCCTCCATTCATACAGTTCCAGGAGCAATATTGTACTATCGATCATCCAACTACACTCGGCAGGACTAGGGGTATTATATCTCTGGAGAGCCCCGAACCTGGGTATGTCCGGCATCCCGCGCCCGCTCATGCCAACCTCGCCTCTGGAGTCCACCAGCGCACTCGAGCCTCATCCTCTCTTTAGCCATCCCTTGGCATCTACCGCGCGCCCACCACAATAGTTGGCGCCCACCATGGGGTAGCTCGAGGAACTGGCCGGGAACATGCTTCAGACGGGGCCCTTCTCCAACACCGATGAGTCCGTCGCGCTGGTGGATGACGTCGTCAGTGCGCTTGTCGCCTCCTTCACCGTGCTGCGCATCTCCGACGCGTTCGTGGCCGACGAGTACCCCAGCGAGGTGCTCCGCTACTCCGACTCTCCCTCTCCCTCGGCGGCGGCATTTCCGCTGGGGCAATGGACGTCCATGTGGAGGTCTTCGTCTCTGGCGACGACGCCTCCTCCTCGTCGAGCAAGACAAGGAAGGCTGTCGAACCAAGGGCCGCAGCGGAACGGATCGAGCCGTCCGATCTGTTGTGCACCGCGATGCAGAGCCTCTGCATCCGCGTCGGCACCAACGTCGACGCCACCAACATCGCTGAGGCCCGAACTCAGCTCGAGGAAAGGCGCCAGCAGATGCTGGACCTGTCCGAGATGCTCGCCGCCACTCAGCGTCGCCTGGACGCCGCTCAGCTGGAGCGCAATGCCGCCTACGGATTCACAGCCACCGCGGCCGACCCAAGCCACGTCCAAACCACGAGTACCTTGTATGCTGGACCGAGCTTCGGAACACCTGCGAGGGCGTCCATGAAGTCCAAGCGATCCAGTACTTCGTCAACGGGTGCCGAGATGGCACCCTCCCCAAGCACAAGCTCTTACACTCCGAGCCGGCCACCATGGTCGCGCTCATGGTGACGGCGGACAAGTACACCAATGCCGACTCCACCATGAAGATCCAGGTGGCGCTAGATGAGGCCGGCAAGGCGAAGCCGATTCCCCCTCCGAAGCCGTCCAGCGAAAGCAGCGGGCAGCAGCATCACCAGAACAACAAGAGCAAGGCCGACCAGCCAGCACCGTGTCGCGACAACCGGCTCGTCACGGCCGCCAAGCCCGCGGCGGACCCGGCGGCGAAGCGCCGGCAAACCGGCAAGACGGCATGGCAACCCGCCATGAGCTTCGAGCAGATGCTCGACGCCCCCTGCAAGCACGACAGCAGCGCAAAACCCTCCACACACATGCTCCGGCAGTGCGCCATCACCAAGCGCATCATGAGGGGCGATGTCCCGTCCCCTCCGGCTCCGGCTCCAGGTGCGGGACAGCTGCCTCCGCCTCCACCGCCACCTCCAGCTAGCGGCGCGATGCGCAACGACGCCTACCCGGACCAGAACGCGGCCTACATCGTCTTCACCAGCCTCGGCGACGACAAGCACAGCGAGCGCCTCCTTCGGCAGGAGGTGAACACCATCGTTTCGGCCAAGCCGGAGTTCATGCATTGGTCGGATCGCCCGATCACCTGGACCCAGGAGGATCACCTGGCAGTCATGCCGAGTCCGGGTGGTTACGCCCTCATCCTCAACCCCACCATCGTCGCACGACGCACATGCAAGTTCTCCCAAATCCTCATCGACGGCGGCAGCAACATCAACATCTTCTACTGCGACACGATGACCAAGCTCGGCCTCAAGGCCGAGGACCTGGAGCCGACCCGAACGATCTTCCACGACATCGTGCCCGACCTCTCCTGCTCCCCTATTGGCCGGGTCCGGCTAGACGTCCTGTTCGGTGACAGCAACCACTTCTGGTGTGAACCAATCTGGTTCGAAGTGGTGGACCTGTCCAACGCGTATCACACGTTGCTGGGTCAGCCCGCGCTCACCAAGTTCATGGCGGTTCCCCACTACGCGTACCTGAAGATGAAGATGTTGGGTCCCAAGGGCCTCATCACCATCACCAGCGATTACCGCAAGTCCCTGGAGTGCGCCCGAGACGGCGCCAAGTTGGCCGAGTCGCTGGTCATTGCCGAGGAGCGGCGCCAGCTCGACCGGATCGTCGCTCTGGCAGGCGAGGCCTCCGCCGCGTCGATCCCGACCTCGGACCCGGCCGACGAGGCCGCCTTCAAGCCCTCCAAGGAGATCAAGAAAGTGAAGCTCAACCCAGAAGACCCCAGCTGCAGCAAGTACGTCATCGTAGGCGCCCGCCTCGACAGCAAATAGGAAGGCGAGCTTGTCGACTTCCTCCGTGAGAATCGGGATATCTTCGCATGGACCCCCAAGGACATGCCGGGTATCCTGAGGAAGTACGCCGAGCACAAACTTCATGTCCGCAAGGACGCCAAGCCTGTCCATCAACCCCTACGACGATTTTCCAAATGGAAGAGAAGAACCATTAGTGAAGAGGTCGCCAAGCTTTTGGCGGCCGGCTTTATAATGGAAGTGTTTCACCCCGAGTGGCTGGCCAATCTAGTCCTCGTCCTAAAGAAGAACAAGACCTGGCGCATGTTTATCGACTACACCAGCCTCAACAAGGCCTGTCCCAAGGATCCGTTCACCCTCTTGGGATCGACCAAGTCATCGAGTCGACCGCCGGGTGTGAGCTCTTGTCCTTCCAGGACGCTTACTCCGGCTATCACCAGATCAAGCTAGACCCGGACGACGCCCTGAAGACGTCCTTCATCACGCCCTTTGGGGAGTATTGCTATATCACCATGTCGTTCGGCTTGAAGAACGCCGGCGCCACCTTCCAGCGCTGCATGTAGAAATGCCTGTTGCCGCAACTCGGCCGCAATATCCACGTGTACGTGGACGACATCGTGGTGAATACCAAGCAGCACCTCACACTCCTCGATGATTTGAAGGAAACATTCGCCAACCTCCACAAATACAAGGTCAAGCTTAACCTGGAAAAATGCGTCTTCAGTGCCCCAGCCGGAAAGCTACTTGGCTTCCTCGTCTCGGAATGCGGCATTGAGGCGAACCCGGAGAAGATCAAGTCCATCGAGTGCATGCGCAAGCCGGCTCGGCTGCGCGATGTCTAGAAGTTCACCGGATGCTTGGCCTCGGTCAGCCGGTTTCTAAGCCGGCTGGGCCAGAGGGCGCTACCCCTATACCAGCTGATGAAGAAGACGAGCCCGTTCGAATGGAACGGCAAGGCGGACGAGGCCTTCCAAGACCTCAAGCGCATGCTCTCCACCGCACCAGTCCTAGCCGCGCCGACCGACAAGGAGCCGCTGTTGCTCTACATAGCTGCGACCTCGCGGGCGGTCAACACGGTGCTGGTGGTCGAGCGGCCAGAGAAGGGCAATATCCAAGCCATCCAGCGCCCAGTCAACTACCCGAGCGAGGTGCTCTCCAACTCCAAGCAGAACTACCCGCACTACCAAAAGATGTGTTACGGCATGTACCTCACCGCCAAGAAGCTGAAGCAGTATTTCCAAGAGCACGTTATCACCGTGGTCAGGACGACGCCTATCGGAGAAATCATCGGGTGCCGGGATGCCTCTGGTCGGGTTGCCAAGTGGGCAATCCAGCTAGCCGGCCACACCATCCTCTACGAGCCCTGCACCATGATCAAGTCTCAAGCCCTGGCCGACTTCCTCATCGACTGGACCGAGACCCAGTACTTGCCGCCGCCTCCCGACTTGACGCATTGGCGGATGCACTTCGATGGGTCCAAGAAGCGACTCGGCTTGGGGGCCGGCATCGTACTATCATCCCTAAAGGGCGACCGGCTCCACTACATGCTCCAGATCCATTTCGCCGCCTCCAACAATGTCGCCGAGTACGAAGCCCTTGTGCACGGCCTCCGGCTTGCCAAGGAACTCGGCATCCGACGCATCCTGTGCTACGGCGACTCGGACCTGGTGGTGCAGCATTGCTCCGGCGAATGGGACGCACGTGACTCCAACATGGCAAGCTAATGCTTCCTCGTCCAAAAGCTGTCCGGATCCTTTGAGGGCTGCGAGTTCCTCCACGTCCTGCATGCGGAGAACGAAGCAGCCAACACGCTTGCCAAGATCGCCTCATCACGACAAGCCATCCCGTCCGGCGTCTCCCTCGAGCACCTGCGCAAGCCGTCCGTCAAGCCATCGCCGGACTCCGAGTCCATCCACGTTCCAGACGACCTGGCCGCACCTCAACCTGGCCCGGGGACTGCTCAACCCAGCACAAGGGCTGCTCAGCTCGACCGGCCACCATCGTCCCGTACCCGGGCGTCGCCATCCCTGACCCGGGGGCTGCTCAACCCAGCTCAGGGGCTGCCGACTCGGAACCCATACTGGTGGCCGTCTTCGCTGTGGTTACGGCTCCATCTTGGGCCCTCCCAATATCAGAATTTTTGGGGAACGGGGTTCTCCCCATGGACGAGACCGAAGCTCGACAAGTGCAACGCCGGGTGTCCGCCTACAACATCATCAACAACGAGCTCGTCAAGCGCAGCTCCACCGGCATGTTCCAGCGCCGCGTCGAACAGGAACGGGGCATCGACATCCTCCGCGACATACACCAGGGCGAGTGCGGGAACCACGCCGCATCACGATCCCTGGTGGCCACGGCATTCTGCCACGGCTTCTACTGGCCCACGGCCCTCGAAGATGTCGAGTCGCTCATCCTCAAGTGTGAGGGATGCTAGCGCTTCAGCAAACACAGCCACCAGCCGGCGTCAGCACTCCGCACCATACCGATCGCCTGGCCCTTCGCGGTCTGGGGACTCGACATGGTGGGAACCTTCAAAACCACTCGAGGCGGCATGACGCACTTGCTGGTGGCAGTGGACAAATTCACCAAGTGGATCGAGGCAAGACCAATCAAGAAACTGGACAGGCCAACAGCCGTCCGGTTCATCAAGGACATAGCGGTGCGCTACGGCATGCCGAACAGCATTATCACCGACAACAACAACAACTTCGCCAAGGGCGCACTCAAACAATACTGCTCCTTCTCCGGCATCCGCCTCGACCTGGCCTCTATTGCGCATCCGCAGTCCAATGGGCAGGTCGAGCGGGCCAATGGACTCATCCTGTCCGGCGTAAAGCCGCGACTCATCGAACCACCCATCCACTCACCCAGCAACTGGCTTGACAAGTTGCCAGCCGTTCTCTAGAGTCTACGCACCACGCCGAATCGGTCGACCGGGTTCACCCCGTTCTTCCTCATCTACGGACCGAAGCCGTCATCCCGACCGACGTCGACTTCGACTCGCCACGCGTCGCAATGTACACCAAAGCCGAAGCCAGAGAAGCCCGCGAAGATGGCGTCCACCTGCTCGAAGAAGCACGCCTCCTGGCACTCAGTCGCTCGACCATCTACCAGCAAGGCCTGAGGCACTACCATTGCAAGAAGATCAAGCCCCTCGCGTTCCGCGAGGGCGACCTCGTCCTCCGACTCGTCCAAGAGCAGGCAGGTCAGCACAAGCTGTCTCGTCCATGGGAGGACCCATTCATCGTGAGCAGGGCCTTGCGCGACCGCAACGCCTACTACCTCATCGACGCACGCAAATCACAGAAGTGCAAGAAGGACACTGCTGGTGAAGAAACGACCCGGTCGTGGAACGCGGAGCTCCTCCGCCCATTATACAGTTAGCCGCACGAGCATATGTATCGTCACCTTTTGTAAACGCATGAAACTATGGGGTCCTCGAACAAGACTCGGGGGCTGCCTTTTGTCGACCAATTTATTGTGTCCTATTTTTTCGCATCACTATACCACTGAACCCGACCACCGGTCCGACTCGCTCGACCCGGGGGCTTGGGGGCTGGCCGGCTCGGTCGCCACCCCGCCGCCTTACTCGGTGATTCCTGATAAAGTTAGGATGCTGCGGTCCCCCACTTCGCCCTAAAGCCACTGATCCAGCTTTGGTTGTCGGCCGGCAAGCACAACGGGCCAAAGCTCCTTTACGCTTCATACACTAAGTCAAAGGCTGTCGGGTTGATCAACAAGGCTAACCATTCATCAAATGAACAGTCGCATGACCGTCTGCTCGCCAACCGGCTTTGCCGGATTGCCGCCAGCTAGCCCAGTGGGTGTTTCGCTCGCGCTCAATGTTTCGAGGGACCCAAGTCCTGCGTGCTCCTCTCAAAGAACCGAACTCCTTGTCACGGACCGGAGCCTCGGCCGTCTGACTTGCGCGCGGGGGGGGGGGAGGTTTGAGAAAGGAAAAACATATGAAATCGGTCCAAAAAACGAAAGGCAAAAAGCAAAAGCACCCATGACATCTACACAAGTATTTAAGAAAAGGCCCACGACCCGAGTTCATTACACCCTAAAACCCCCAGTGGGTGGGTGGACCTGCTATTTAACAAATTATTACACAAAGTGTCTCAGGCATCTCCAGCGCCGCGTCGCGACGTCGACGGCTCTCCCCTAGCGGCCTCTGGATCCAGCGAGGTGCCGGTGTCCTCCTCAGCACCAGCATCACGGTAGACGCCCGTCTCCTCCGAGCTCCCCTCCGGATCATGGAGGAGCAAGACATAGTCTTCACCATCCACGGCCCTGCCGTCTTTCGTCCGCTCCGAGTGGAACTCGTCGTGGAAGGCAAACTCGGCGATGTACCTGGCCCAGGAGGCAATCCGGCCGGCTTGCTCCTCCAAGTGCTGCTCTGAACCGGCCCGCTGGCCCATCAATGCGTCCCGCTGCAGGTCCGGATGCCAGGACAACGTGAACCAGAGCACCATCTCAGCACCAGCACGAGCGGCGGAGACGCGCCATTGGCCAAGCCGGTCCAGCCCCATCTCCAACCAATGCGCCAGGCGCGAGAAGCTGCTCGGTTGGATGGAGTCCGGCCGTAGGGCCGCTGTCATCGCGGTGCCAGCCTGGGACAGAGGCCCCAGCTGCATTCCCAGGACCTGCAGGTGGGCCTCAGCGGCGGCGATGATCTCCGGGAAGGTCCAGGCCAGCCGTAGATCCATCCCGGACATAACGACGCCGGTCGGCTCGCGCTGATGGCAGACGGTTTCCTCCGCCAGCCACTGCGTCTCCGGGAAGGCCCCTTCCGTGAAGGAAGAAGCGAGTTAGAAGAAGAACAACAAGGAAGAAAGGCCGGATCCCGACCCGGCAAACGACAAGAAAAAGCACTTACTAGAGAAGGACTCTTCCAGGTGCTGCGCTTCAAGCAACGTACCACGCCGCTCCCGTTCGATGGCGCGATCGCGCTCCTTGAGCGCCTTCTCCAGATCGGCCGCCTTGGCAAGGGCCGCCTTCAGCTCGGCATCCTTGTCTTCGGCCGCCTTCTCGGCTGCCTCGCGGTGACGGGCCTCGTCCTCACAGGCCCCCTCAGCCGTGGTGACCTGCTCCCGCAGGCGATCCACCTTGGTCTGGAGCCGGCCCTTGTCGTCGGTCAGCTGGCCGTGCTGCTGGTCCGCCTTCACCAGGGCCTGCTGCCACTCTGCCACCTTGGCGAATTCCGCCTTGAGGTGCTCCACCTCGGCCTCGAGACAGCTCATGTGACCCGCTAGCTGCTCATGCTGCCGGTTGGCCTCATCAAGGGACCGCCGAGCCGCGCCGCCTCCGCCCTCGCCTGCGCCGCCTCGACGCCAAGACGGCTGGTGTCGGCAACGAGCTGGTCGTACTGATGACCGGCCCGGAGCAGACGAGTACGCCAGGACAGCACCTCAGCTGCGAAGAAGGACTCAACAGAAGAAAGAAGCAAGACTTAAGATTTGGCCCAACTGTTACACAGTTGGCCCGAATCTCGGGGGCTACACCCAGTGGGTGCGCTTGTGCGCCCCCACTAGAAAAGGGCGGAAGAATACCTGCGGCGACACGGAGCTCCTCCTCCTTGGCGGCAAGCTGCCCCTTGAGCCCCCGGTACCTGCCCAGGAGACGATTGAAGGCCGTGACCCGAAAAGCGTTGAGATGCTGAAGAAAGCAGAAGTCAGAAAAAGGCCAACGCTCTAAAGATTCGACCCAACTACTACGTAGTTGGCCCGAACCTCGGGGGCTACACCCAGTGGGTGCGCTAGCGCGCCCCTACTAGAAAAGGGCGCAAGAATACCTACGGCGACGTGGAGCTCCTCCTCCTTGGCGGCAAGCTGCCCCTTGAGCTCCCGGTGCCTGCCCAGGAGACGATTGAAGGCGGCGACCCGGAAAGCGTCGAGATGCTGAAGCAAGCAGAAGTCAGAAGAAGGCCAACGCTCTAAAAATTTGACCCAACTACTATGTAGTTGGCCCGAACCTCGGGGGCTACACCCAGTAGGTGCGCTGGCGCGCCCCCACAAAGAAGAAATTACTAGAATACTTACCAGAACGGCGCGCTCCAGGTCGCGCGTCCGCTCCACCTCGGCCTGGGCGAAGGCCTCGAGCCTTTCCGTCTGGCCTCGCAGGCGGCGACTGGCGGCTTCCAGTGCCGCCTCCTCCTGGGTCTGAGGCCCGAAGACAACGACGCCCCCGCTCCGCGCCGGCTACGGCACGGCAGCTCGGCGCCCTCCCTGCCGGGGCACCAAGGCGTACTCCCCGCTGGCCGCTCGCGACGCGGCCAACACCTCCTCCGACGCCCCTCCTGGCGCCGATGATGACCCGGACGCCGGGACGCCCTGCGTCGCCATCTCCGGCCCAGCTGCCGGGGCGGCCTCCGACACCGCCTCCCGTGGTGCCTCCTCCAAAATCGGCGGCGCCTCTGATACCGCCGCCCATAGCGTCTCTTCCAAGACGGCGCCGCCTCCACCACCATCAGCCCCCGCTCTCCCGACCATGTCGGCCCGTGGCGGGGAGTCATCCGCCACCTCCACGACCGCCCGGTCGGGTATCACCACCGCAACCCGGCCACCACGGCTGCGCTCCCTCGCCAGCGACGGCTCAAAGACCGTCGCCGCCACCACCGTGCCCTCCGGCATCTCGCGCCAGGCTGGCTCCGTGTCACCTCGCGCCCATGCCACCGCCGGGTCGGTCCAAGCCCGGACTAACGCCGCCTTTAGCTCAGCCTCAGCCAGGTTCCTGTCCCGCCAGGCCACAGCTTCGGCGTCGTTCGGATCCAGGCCAAGGTCCGAGTCGGCCTGTTCCTCCACCTCGGCCTGGTCGGCGAGGTCGGAATGACTCCTGCGGAACTCGGCCCCTTTGGTGGCCGCGGCTTCCGCCGCCACCCTCGCCAACGTGATTGGCGACTTGAAGAAGAAGATAGAATGATCGAAAAAGAAATAAGACTAGCTCAAGGAAAGAAAAGCTAAGCGCAAACAAGAAACGAAGCTTACCCCGCCAAGACCGGGACCGGGGTTGGCCCCCCGTGCCCGCCACCGCGCTTCCTCTTGGCCGGCCTCCCGGCCCCGGCTGGCTCCACTGTGCGCTTCAGGGCCTGAGGTCGCGGCGCGATGCTGTCTTTCCCATGCGGGCAGCGGCGCCGCCCCATGCAAGGACCCGGCTCCGCCCGCGTCGCCGCCTCCTCCGCCCATCGCCGCTACACCAACAACTAGCGTCAGCACCGACCGTTCCGTGCCGTGGTCAACAACTCAAGACACATGAAGAAGAACATGAGACTTACCCGCGCAACGCCCAGCGCCGGCATCGGACTCGGCCTCCTCCTCCCCGCCACAAGCCGCGGGGTCCTCTGGCGCCACCGGTAGCACCTGCGACGAGGCCCAGGCGTAAGGATGCCGAATCGTGTTCAGAAGTACCACCCGCGTCGCGTCAGGATGGACGAGAAGGTGCACGGCAGCAAAGTAAGAATACCAGACACTCACCTGCAGCGCTGAGTTCGACCGGCTGTACGGCGCCTTGCCAAACTCCCAGTCCTCCCCAAGGTTTGCCTTGAAGATGGCATTCACGCCGCGCGCGACGTGCGTCGCGAACAGCCGCGTCGACCCCATGCGGTTGGGATCTTGAAGGCCGACCATCTCGCCGATGAGGCAGGAGAGCCCCTAAAGCGGAAGGACCCAGCACTTGATGAACGCGGCGAGGAGGTCGGTGTCGGTGAGCCCCTCCTGCGTCCTCATTACTGTCACCCGCTCGCAGAGATTGACGATCTCCTACGGCGAGCGCCTGGGTGAATAGCCCCAGTTCGTCTTCGCCCGCGGCGGTGCGATGGTGAAGGCTGGAAGGTTGATGCGATCCGCGATAAGGTTGCGGACGTAGAAGAAGGAGTTCTGCCACTTCTTGGCAGAATCCTCCAGGGGGATCTTGGGAAAATCCGCCCCCGACCACTTCGAGATGACGGCGGCGCCGCAGTCGGTGAACTCCCCGACCGACGGGCCCTGCTGCTTCAAGGAGAAGAAGCACGTCCAGAGGTCGATCGAAGGCTTGACCCCGAGGTACCCCTCGCAGAGTGTGACGAAGCCAGAGAGCTGGACGATGGCGCCGACGCCAAGATGATGCGGCTGGACCCCGAAGAACTCCAAGAACGCGCGGAAGAAGGAGCTCGCCGGCAGCCCGAACCCGCGCTCGAAGTGCATGAGGAAGACCACGCGCTCCTGCCCCTCGGGCCGAGGCCTCTGCTCGCCCAGTGGCAGGCGAACGCTGAAGTCCGTCTCCCATGGCAGGCGCCGTGCCACTCGGAGTTGGGCGATGTCCTCGGAGGTGACGCTCGAGCCCATCCAGGAGCCCGATGGCAGCGACATGATCAAAGGAAGAAGAAGAAGGAAAATGAACGGTGAAGGAGTTCTGCTCGGAGCAGCGGGCACCGCAGTGCATCGGTTGGAAGGAGCGGAGCGAGAGCAAAGGGACAGGAGGGCGCGAGCGAGAATAATGTCCGCCGCCCCCCTGCCCCCCAATTTTTAACCCTCGGTTTGAACATGGGGAAGTGGGATCGTCTGCGCGCACCCGTTCCACTACCCCACAATAAGTGCGCACGTAAGCGCGCGGTAACTACCCGGGGAAGAGCAACCGGCCCCCGGACGCCGCAATAAATCCACGCGCTTGGGCCAAGGGCGCGCGGCGGTGGGCCGCAACACGCCGCCCGGTCCCTTCACACGCATGTCCTGTCAGGCCCCTCCGACTTCCGGGCACCACGTGGCGCCCGCGTGAAGCCCGAGGGATTGCCCGAAGATTCAGCGGACTTCTCGGTCCCCGCCACGGCCGGAATGCCATGATCCGGTTTCCGAGCAAACCGGCACACAGTTGGTGTTGCCGGACCCGGCGCTCGCAGAATCCACCGTGCTTAAGGGGGAAACTGCGAAGGCCCACTCATCCGAAGACAGTGGACCTTCACAGCTTCGGGGACTACTGTCGGGGGGATGGACCCCGGGCAGGCAACGGAACCCGGATCCTCTTCAAAAACAACGGGGTTGGCACTGCCCCTCAATACCGGCACGCCCTTGGCCGGGTCGCTCGACCCGGCCAAGCCCCGCAAGCCGGCCAGACTAGCCGACCCGGCAAGACACGTTGACTCGGCCCCAACAACTAGCGCAAGACAGCCAAACCCGGCACAACCAAAGCCTCCTCAACAAGCCAACACCACCCATGGCGTGCTCCGCAATCCAGCCACGGGTCAACTCCCGTCCCATCCAGGCCGTATGATGGGACGAGACTTCAATCAACAATGACCGAGGTAACAGTGCCCCGCCCATGCCTCTGGTCAGCAGGAACATGGCAACAGTGCCCCTCACCTACCCGCTGCCCAGGGCCGGCGTGGCTACAGTGCCCCCGCCTTCACCGCTGACAACAACAAGCGGCAACCTGACAAAGAGCACTGTACATGACTCGACTTGGCCACGCCCTGACGATCGACAAGACGGCGCACAGTCCCCCTAGGCATGTGGGGCCCGCACCTAGGGGAACCCGGCGAACCACAAGCCCTCGGCGGGACCCAGCCCGGGTTCCCGGACACCGACAATACAAACCCACCAACTTGTAATGTTACCATTGTACCCCCGGGGGGTTGGACTATAAAACCCACGGGAGCCCGCGATCGCAACACAACGCAACAGAGCAAGAGAGAAAGCAGAAGACACACACACACACCTAGTTAGCAACACCCCAGGAGAGGGAACTGCCTAAGCCTTGGCCAGCTTCCTTCCTCCTCCATTCATACAGCTCCAGGAGAAACATTGTACTATCGATCATCCAACTACACTCGGCAGGACTAGGGGTAATATCACTCCGGAGAGCCCCGAACCTGGGTATGTCCGGCGTCCCGCGCCCGCTCATGCCAACCTCACCTCTGGAGTCCACCAGCGCCGTCGAGCCTCCTCCTCTATTTAGCCATCCCTTGGCATCTGCCGTGCGCCCACCACGACAACGTTCGTTCCAAAAATCACGTTCCCGAAGGTTTCATTCCGTTTGGACTTCGTTTGATATTCTTTTTCTGCGAAACTCTGAAATAGGCAAAAAACAACAATCCTGGGCTGGGCCTCCGGTTAATAGGTTAGTCCCAAAAATAATATAAAAGTGTATAATAAAGCCCAATAATGTCCAAAATAGAATATAATATAGCATGGAACAATAAAAAATTATAGATACGTTGGAGACGTATCAAGCATCCCCAAGCTTAATACCTACTCGTCCTCGAGTAGGTAAATGATAGAAACAGAATTTTTGATGTGGAATGCTACTTGGCATAATTTCAATGTAATTCTCTTAATTGTGGTATGAATATTCAGATCCGAAAGATTCAAGACAAAAGTTCAATATTGAAATAAAAATAATAATACTTTAAGCATACTAACTAAGAAATTATGTCTTTTCAAAATAACATGGCCAAAGAAAGTTATCCCTACAAAATCATATAGTCCGGCTATGCTCTATCTTCACCACACAAAGTATTTAAATCATGCACAACCCCGATGACAATCCAAGAAATTATTTCATACTCTTGGTGTTCTCAAACTTTTTCAATCTTCACGCAATACATGAGCATGAGCCATGGACATAGCACTATATGTGGAATAGAATGGTGGTTGTGGAGAAGACAAAAAGGGAGAAGATAGTCTCACATCAACTAGGCATATTAACGGGCTATGGACATGCCCATTAATAGATATCAATGTGAGTGAGTAGGGATTGCCATGCAACAGATGCACTAGAGCTATATATGAAAGCTCAACAAAAGGAACTAAGTGGGTGTGCATCCAACTCGCTTGCTCACGAAGACCTAGGGCATTTTGAGGAAGCCCATCATTGGAATATACAAGCCAAGTTCTATAATGAAAAATTCCCACTAGTATATGAAAGTGATATCATAGGAGACTCTCTATCATAAAGATCATGGTGCTACTTTGAAGCACAAGTGTGGTAAAAGGATAGTAGCATTGTCCCTTCTCTCTTTTTCTATCATTTTTTTATTTGGGCCTTTTCTCTTTTTTTATGGCCTCTTTTTTTATTTAGTCCGGAGTCTCATCCCGACTTGTGGGGAAAGCATAGTCTTTGTCAGATGTGGGGTTCCGGCAAACCCTTAAGGTTCGAACACTGGGGTGCGTGCGAAGTCCTTCCCTCCTACCGATCTACGCTCTAGCTCGCTAAGATCTTGCGGACGAACTCGATGAAGTCACGACACAGAAAGACACGGGCTTTATACTGGTTCGGGCCACCGTTGTGGTGTAATACCATACTCTAGTGTGGTGGTGGTGGATTGCCTCTTGGGCTGATGATGAACAGTACAAGGGAAGAATGACCTCCTGAGGTTGAGGTGTTCTTGTGCGTATGAACTTGTAGTGTGAGGATTCGATCCCTTCCTATGGTGGTGGATAGCTCTACTTATACAGGCCCTGGTCCTCTTCCCAAATATCGAGTGGGAAGGGAGCCCACAATGGCGGTCTAATTTGAAGGGGGGCAGCTAGTACGTGCCATCCTGACAAAAGTAGTCTTCGCCTGCACAAAGCTCTGGTGGTGACGCCGTCCTGGGCTCCATGATGACCTCTGTCTTGCAGTCCATGGTCTTGGTATTGTTGCATCGAAATGGCAACCTTTTCCTGAGGCCTCGGTACTCCGTGGCTGCGCTTGCCTCCCTTGCACCAAAGAGGAAACAAGGACGCTGCGCGCGCTGGCGCCCGCCTGGTGTCGATCGTCATGGCTCACATCATGAGAGGCTCGTGAGGTTTGCCTCGCCTTGATATCTCCACTCCTCGCGAGCCTTCCTGACCAGGCCACTCCTGAGGAGGTCTTGCATCGTCCGCCTCACGAGGCTTGGCCCCTCACGAGAGTCTTGGGTGCCTTGTTGGTGAAGATGGGTCGTACGGCCTGCTGGCTCCGCCACACCGTGGGCCATAGGCAGGCAAGTCTGGTGACCCATGTCGGCGTTCTGGGAACGGGGGTCCCCATACTTGCCTGCCTGTGGCCCACGGCGTGGCGGAGCCAGCAGGCCGTACGACCCATCTTCACCAACAAGGCACCCAAGACCCTCGCGAGGGGCCAAGCCTAGCGAGGCGGACGATGCAAGACCTCCTCAGGAGTGGCCTACTCAGGCAGGCTCGTGAGGAGTGGAGATATCAAGGTGAGGCGAACCTCACGAGGCTCTCGTGACGTGAGCCATGACGATCGACACCAGGCGGGCGCCAGTGCACGCAGCGTCCTTGTTTCCTCTTCGGTGCAAAGGAGGCAAGTACAGCCGTGGAGTACCAAGGCCTCAGGCAAAGGTTGCCATTTCGGTGCAACAAGACCAAGACCAGGCGGACGACAAGGCGGAGGTCATCATGGAGCCCAAGACGGCGTCACCACCAGAGCCTTTCACAGGCGCAGACTACCTTTTGTCAGGATAGCTTGTACTAGATGTCCCCCTTCAAATTAGCCCGCCATTGTTGGCTCACTTCCCTCTCGATATTTGGGAAGAGGACCAGGGCCTCTATAAGTAGAGCTAGCCACCATAGTAGGGGCACAGACTCATCAGGCCCGGAGACACACAAGTTCATACGCACAAGAACACCTCAAACTCAGGAGGCTGATCTTCCCTTGTACTGTTCATCATCAGCCCAAGAGGCAATCCACCACCACCACACTAGAGTAGGGTATTACAGCACGACGGTGGCCCGAACCAGTATAAACTCTGTGTCTATCTATATTGCGAGTTCGTCCGCAATATCTTAGCGAGCTAGAGCGTAGATTGGTAGAAGGGAAAGACTTCGCGCACACCCCAGTGTTCGAACCTTAAGAGTTAGCTGGAACCCCACATCCGACATTTGGCGCGCCAGGTAGGGGTGCACCGTAGCTTCCTTTCTGTCAGTAAGTCGCTCCGTCGTCTCCATGTCGGATGCTCGCCGTGCTCGAGCTGAGCGTCGGGCTGCACTCGCCGCCCGCGTCGCTCAGACGGCTCCCGTCGGTAGGCCACCTCGTCGTTCTCCGTCCCCTGCCGCCAACGCTGCCACCGCCCAGTGGGGAACGAGCAGCAGGCGTCCTCGCTGCATCCTTCAGTGCGGCAGGACGGCCGCACCGCTACTCCGTCACTCACCCCTGCTGGTTCTTCATCCCACGCGCACCGCGCTCCCATGGAGGCACGGGCCGCGCTCATCGTAGTGAACGAGCTCCTACGTTACCGCCCCGTCGACGACCTCTATGAGGAGTGGCTCGACCGCGTTGCCGAGCTCGTTCATGCCGCAGGGGGCTCTCCGACGCCGTCCCACTCTCTGCCTCCCCCTCAACCAGCCGCGGGTGACGGGGCTCATGGTGTGCCTCCACCTCCTCGACCCCATGACGCTGCCTTGACACCAAGGCGCGCGCCTCCGCGGCGTGATCCACCGCGCCTGGCGCCCGCGCGTGAAGAAAGGAGCTGCCAAGAAATCCTGCAGCCGCGAGAAGCTGCACCGGCGATCCCCGCGCCACCTCATCAAGACCGCGTGCCGCCTGCAGTGGCGCAGCGCGGGCCTCGCCAAGACCAAGCTCCGCCACAAAAGTGGGCCCCGGCGACCCCGGCTGGCTGCCGCGCCTTCACCCCCGAATTGCGTAGCGTCGGCTGGCCAGGCAAGTTCAAGCCAGATCTACCTCCTTGATACGACGGCACCGCCGACCCCACAGAGTTCCTGCAGCTCTATGAGATGAGCATTGAAGCGGCTAACAGCTACGAAAAAGTCATCGTGAACTGGTTTCCCATGGCTCTCAAGGATGGGGCCCGCTCCTGGCTCCTGAACCTGCAGCACAGCTCGATCTGCTCCTGGGACGAGATGTGCGACCGCTTCATTGCCAACTTCCAAGGTACTCGCGACCGCCCACCGGCCGCGGGCGATCTACGCCGGATCAAGCAACAGCCAGGAGAGACCCTCCAGAAGTACATCTAGCGCTTCAACAACACCCGCCTCAAGATCCCCAAGGTCATGGACGAAGCCATCATATCCGCGTTCTCAGACGGCGTCCGTGACATCTAGATGAAGGAAGAGTTGGCTATCCACGAGGAGCTTTGCACATCTCAGGAGCTGTTCAACCTGACGACCAAGTGCGCAAGAGCTGAGGAGGGGCGCCTCTCTCTCCTTGAGCTGCCAGCTGCAGGAGTGGAGGAGAAGAAGGCCAAGGCCAAGGACGTGAAGTGCAAAGAGGCAGTAGTGCTCGCAGTGGAGCCCGACACCAAGCGAGGCAAAGATCAGCCCGAGTCATCCAAGAACGGCCATCCGTTCTACGCCTTCCACAACCTGAACACCCACAGCACTAGCGACTGTCAAGAGCTCAGAGCCATATGGGAAGGACGCTTCGATCGACGCCTCGAGCGCAACGACCGGGGCTACGGCCGTGGAGGAGGACGCGGAGGCGGACGCTGGGACGACCGTGGCCTACGCCAGGAGTGGCGCGACCGGCCTCGTGAAGACCGCTGGCAAGACCAATCTCGTGAGGGCGCCTGGAGGGACCCGCCTCATGAGGATCGCCCCCAGGGCAACGCCGGTCTTCCCCCATTGCCGCCACCAAGAAGGAACGACGACCACCACCAGGACGAGGGGGCTAGGGGCTTCCAGGAGCCGCGTGCGGTCGCTTGCATCTTGGGCGGTGCTCAGGCCCCAGCCTCTCAGCGCGTCTTCAAATAGTTTGCTCGCGAGGTGAACACGGTGCTCCCCAAGCTCGAGGCCATGCGCCCCTCAGGTGGTCCCAATGCGCCATCACCTTCAACTCAGCCGACCAGCTCAAGTGCGCAGCCACCGCTGGCACACTCCCTATGTTGTGCTCCCTAGTCATCAGCAATATGCAACTCACCAAGACTCTCATCGACGGTGGCGCAGGGCTCAACGTCCTATCCGTCGACACGTTCAACAACCTCCAAGTGCCCTATGAGCAGCTCCAGCCAACCAAGCCTTTCTCAGGAGTGACTGACGGTTCCACCACACCTATAGGGCAAGTCAACCTACCTGTCACCTTCGGGGAGCGCAAGAACTACTGCACCGAGCTCATCGACTTCGACATCGTGCACATCCGCCTGCCGTACAATGCTATCCTCGGGTACCCAGCCCTGGCCAAGTTCATGGCAGTCACTCACCACGGCTACAACGTTCTCAAGATGCCAGGAAGCAGGGGAATCATCACAGTCCTATGGGAAGAAATGGATGCGGTGTGCTCCCTTGAGCGCGCCTTCCAAGCCGCAGCAATTGACAACCCTGATAGCAGAAGCGAAGGCCCTCAGGAGACCATCCCCAAGAAGAAGCTGTCGCGCTGCGCAGGACCCCAAGTAGATGGTGTCGCGTCAGGAGCCACTTCAGGATCAGCGCCCGCTCTAGGGGCGCCTCCCTCCACCGCATAGGAAAGCGCACCCGGCGCCCTCCTCGGGCAGGGCTCAGGGGCTCTCTTCCGGAGAGCCTCAGACCTTGCCAATCTCACGAGGGAGACGCTTGGGCACCACTTGGAAGCATGCTTCATGGCACACTTTCCTCAGGAGAGCAAAGGGCGAGGAGTGCCCACCACCCAGGAGTTCATCACCGAGACCACCCAAGAGCTACAAGATGCGAGAGCCATGCCCGGTGACAGCCGCTCACCGAGCGCGGATCACCATCCAGGTGAGGCTGCTGAGCTGCGCGTCTGCATCAACATCCCAGGGCTCAACAGGGCCGCATCTCAGGAGCGCTTCTGGCCATCACGTGCGGGCTACTGTGAGGGTCCACCACACAGCTACGTTCGCATGCCCTTTGGCTTGCAGAGCGTGGCATCGGCCTATCAGCGCAACGTGCGGCAAGTCCTGGCGGCTCAGGAGGCCAGGTTCCACGCCATTCAGGAGGAGATGGGGACGATCTCCTGGAAACCTCCCAAGCCCCCAGAGCTTCCCGAGGCTCAAGGTCCCGGTGGTTCATGAGGAGCCATTCCTTCAACGCGTGGCTTCAGCTGCACCAACTCTACTTCGTCTACAGGACCAGGTGACATCTTCCAAGTCCATTTAAGCTGGGAGCGCCCCACAGGCTGCATTATTCCCAGGCCACACGGGTCCGTCCCTGTGGCATGTATCCCTTTTGCTATGTTTTTAGCTCACCTTGTTGGGGGTGCCCCTCGGGCTGCATCATCCCTAAGCCGCTCGGGCCAGACCCAGTGGCATGTATCTTCCTGCATTTATCCGAGTCGATCTGCTCTTCATGCTTAACCTGCCAACTGCTATCACCTGCTCGACTGCCGCCTGCTGCGGGTCTATTTATCCCATGCAACCCGCTTGCACGTTAAAAGGGGGGCTCCTGAGCATCGCGACTCAGGATCTCTTACTGGCTCTCCAGCCTTCACCCCTAACCTTGACCACGGCATCGTGACCTGGCATACCAGCGGCGACTGAGCTTGCTCGAGAGCCGGGACCTAAGGACGTAGAGTGCTTGCATTTAACCGCCTTGCAGGGACATACAGTCACCAAGACTCAAGACCAGGCGCAACCCACCTTGAGGTAGGGCCTCGTGAGTCCCGCGCTGGCTCACGAGTGCCCAGATACACCTCGCAGCCCTGCCGTGCAAGCCACATGTTAGGGCGGGGTTGTACACGCCCCGGGGGCTCCTCCTGGAGGGCCCCCCCATACCACGCCCAAGTGGAAGCTCCATGCTCCGCGCTGGCTATCGACACTGCCGAGGAGCGGCTATGCCCGTGCACAAGTGGAAGCACTATGCTCTGCGCTGGTGATAAACAACTGAGGGAGACCCCACGGTCATGCCAACCTCAGGGAGCCCAGAGCTCAACGCCCAGCCTCACCACGACGCCTCCCCTCGGGAGAGTTGCGCGAGGGGGCTGGGCACGGGGGCTGCGCTCGGGTCACGCCCAAGCACACGCCACCCAACCAGGTCCCCTGGACCTGGGCGTCGCGCGCCCCTCCCGAGGCCTCGGTGAGGGCAGGTATGGAAATTGTTTGAACGTCAAGGGGGACTCCTGAGCATCGCGACTCAGGAGCCTAACTGGTCACGTAGCCCCTCACTCCTTGGTCCGTCCTGGTCTCCGGTTGGCCCAATGGCGGTTGAGGTATGCGCGGGGCCGAGCTCTGCCGACGTATAACATTAACTTATCCTCACGAACTCTCCCTATATGCTGTTTGCACGTCAAGGGGGACTCCTGAGCATCGCGACTCAGGAGCCTAACTGGTCACGTAGCCCCTTACTCCTTGGACCGTCCTGGTCTCCGGTCGGCCCAATGGCGGTTGAGGTATGCGCGGGGCCTGGCTCTGCCGACGCAAAACAAAGCAAATAGGAAGGAAAACGCAATATCTCAAAGCAGATATTACAAGCATATTGTTCTCACAATGCCAAATGAAAAGTCTAAACGCCTCCACAACGCCTGATGTATGTCGCAGGAATGAAACGAGAAGAATAGCCGGAGGTCGCCCCTGGATGTCACCGTCGCCTGCGGAAGGTGCTTCCCTGTGGGCGACTGCTACCTCTTGAGCACTGCGTTGGTTTTCCCCGATGAGGAAGGGATGATGCAACAAAGTAGCATAAGTATTTCCCTCGGTTTTTGAGAACCAAGGTATCAATCCAGTAGGAGGTTACGCGCGAGTCCCTCGTACCTGCACAAAACAAATAAATCCTCGCAACCAACGGAAATAGGGGTTGTCAATCCCTATAAGGCCACTTACGAGAGTGAGATCTGATAGATATGATAATATAATATTTTTGGTATTTTTATGATAAAGATGCAAAGTAAAATAAAGGCAAAGTAAACAGCAAAGGAAATAACTAAGTAGTAGGAGATTAATATGATGAAGACATAAGTTTCACTAGTGGCTTCTCTCGAGAGCATAAGTATTCTACGGTGGGTGAACAAATTACTATTGAGCAATTGACAGAATTGAGCATAGTTATGAGAATATCTAGGTATGATCATGTATATAGGAATCACGTCCGAGACAAGTAGACCGACTCCTGCCTGCATCTACTACTATTACTCCACTCATCGACCGCTATCCAGCATGCATCTAGAGTATTAAGTTAAAAATAGAGTAACGCCTTAAGGAAGATGACATGATGTAGAGGGATAGACTCATGCAATATGAATAAAACCCCATCTTGTTATCCTCGATGGCAACAATACAATACGTGCCTTGCTGCCCCTACTGTCACCAGGAAAGGACACCGCAAGATTGAAACCAAAGCTAAGCACTTCTCCCATTGCAAGAAAGATCAATCTAGTAGGCCAAACCAAACTGATAATTCGAAGAGACTTGCAAGGATAACCAATCATACATAAAAGAATTCAGAGAAGATTCAAATATTATTCATAGATAGACTTGATCATAAACCCGCAATTCATCGGTCTCAACAAACACACCGCAAAAAGAAGATTACATCGAATAGTTCTCCACAAGAGAGGGGGAGAACATTGTATTGAGATCCAAAAAGAGAGAAGAATCCATCTAGCTACTAACTATGGACCCGTAGGTCTGAGGTAAACTACTCACATTTCATCGGAGGGGCTATGGTGTTGATGTAGAAGCCCTCCGTGATCGATGCCCCCTCCGGCGGAGCTCCGGAACAGGCCCCAAGATGGGATCTCGTGGATATAGAAAGTTGCGGCGGTGGAATTAGGTTTTTGGCTCCGTATCTGATTGTTTGGGGGTACCTAGGTATATATAGGAGGAAGCAGTACGCCGGGGGAGCAACAGGGGCCCACGAGGGTGGAGGGCGCGCCTGGGGGGGGGGGGGGGGATAGGCGCGCCCCCTACCTCGTGGCCTCCTATTTTCTTTCTTGACGTAGGGTCCAAGTCTCCCGGGTCTTGTTCGTTGAGAAAATCATGTTCCCAAAGGTTTCATTCCATTTGATGTTCCTTTTCTTTGAAACCCTAATATAGGCAAAAAACAACAATTTCGGGCTGGGCCTCTGGTTAATAGGTTAGTCCCAAAAATAATATAGAAGTGGATAATAATGCCCAATAATGTCCAAAACAGTAGATAATATAGCATGGAGCAATCAAAAATTATAGATACATTGGAGACGTATCAAGCATCCCCAAGCTTAATTCCTGCTCGTCATCGGGTAGGTAAATGATAAAAACAGAATTTTTGATGTGGAGTGCTACTTGGCATAATTTTAATGTAATTCTTCTCAATTGTGGTATGAATATTCAGATCCGAAAGATTCAAGACAAAAGTTCATATTGACATAAAAATAATAATACTTCAAGCATACTAACTAAGCAATTATGTCTTCTCAAAATAACATGGCTAAAGAATGTTATCCCTACAAAATCATATAGTCTGGCTATGCTCTATCTTCACCACACAAAATATTTAAATCATGCACAACCCCAATGACAAGCCAAGCAATTGTTTCATACTTTTGACATTCTCAAAACTTTTTCAATCTTCACGCAATACATGATCGTGAGCCATGGATATAGCACTATAGGTGGAATAGAGTGGTGGTTGTGGAGAAGACAAAAAGGGAGAAGATAGTCTCACATCAACTAGGCGTATCAACGGGCTATGGAGATGCCCATCAATAGATATCAATGTGAGTGAGTAGGGATTGCCATGCAACGGATGCACTAGAGCTATAAATATATGAAAGCTCAAAAAGAAAGTAAGTGGGTGTGCATCCAACTTGCTTGCTCATGAAGACCTAGGGCATTTTGAGGAAGCCCATCATAGGAATATACAAGCCAAGTTTTATAATGAAAGATTCCCACTAGTATATGAAAGTGATAACATGAGAGACTCTCTACTATAAAGATCATGGTGCTACTTTGAAGCACAAGTGTGGTAAAAGGATAGTAACATTGTCCCTTCTCTCTTTTTCTCTCATTTTTTTATTTGGGCCGTTTCTCCTTTTTTATGGCCTCTTTTCTTTCTCTCTTTTTTTCGTCCGGAGTCTCATCCCGACTTGTGGGGGAATCATAGTCTCCATCATCCTTTCCTCACTGGGACAATGCTCTAATAATGATGATCATCACACTTTTATTTTTCTTACAACTTAACAACTACAACTCGATAACGGAACGGTGGAAAGTTGCATGTCAATATATCTCGGAATGACTATGGAAATGCCATAATAGGTTGGTATGGTGGCTGTTTTGAGGAAGGTACATGGTGGGTGTATGATACCGGCGAAAGGTGCGCGGTATTAGAGAGGCTAGCAAAGGTGGAAGGGTGAGAGTGCGTATAATCCATGGACTCAACATTAGTCATAAATAACTCATATACTTATTGCAAAAATCTACAAGTTATCAAAGCAAAGTATTACGCGCATGCTCCTAGGGGGATAGATTGGTAGGAAAATACCATCGCTCGTCCCCGACCGCCACTCATAAGGAAGACAATCAATAAATAAATCATGCTCCGACTTCATGACATAACGGTTCACCATACGTGCATGCTACGGGAATCACAAGCTTCAACACAAGTATTTCTCAAATTCACAACTACTCAACTAGAATGACTTTAATATCACCATCTCCATATCTCAAAACAATTATCTAGTATCAAACTTATCATAGTATTCAACACACTCATAAGAGAATTTTTTATTCTTAAATACCTAGCATATTTGGATTTTAAGCAAATTACCATGCTATCAAGACTCTCAAAATAATCTAAGTTAAGCATGAGATATCAATAGTTTCTATAAAACAAATCCACCACCGTGCTCTAAAAGATATGAGTGAAGTACTAGAGCAAAATTATATAGCTCAAAAGATATAAGCGAAGCACATAGAGTATTCTAACAAATTCCAAATCATGTATGGCTCTCTCAAAAGGTGTGTACAGCAAGGATGATTGTGTTAAACTAAAAAGCAAAGACTCAAATAATACAGGACGCTCCAAGCAAAACACATATCATGTGGCGAATAAAAATATAGCTCCAAGTAAAGTTACCGATAGAAGTAGACGAAAGAGGTGATGCCTTCCGGGGCATACCCAAGCTTTGGCTTTTAGGTGTCCTTATATTATCTTGGAGGTGCCATGGGCATCCCGAATCTTAGGCTCTTGCCACTCCTTGTTCCATAATCCATCAAATCTTTACCCAAAACTAGAAAACTTCACAACACAAAACTTAAAGTAGAAAATCTCGTGAGCTCTGTTAGCGAAAGAAAATAAAAGACGACTTCAAGGTACTGTAATGAACTCATTCTTTATTTATATTGGTGTTATACCTACTGTATTACAACTTCTCTATGGTTTATAAACTATTTTACTAGCCATAGATTCATCAAAATAAGCAAACAACACACAAAAAACAGAATCTGTCAAAAACAGAATAGTCCGTAGTAATCTGTAGCTAGAGCAAGATCTGGAACCCCAAAAATTCTAAAATAAATTGCTGGACGTGAGAAATTTATCTATTAATCATATTCAAAAATAATTAACAAAATATCACTTTCCAAATAAAAATGACAGCAGTTCTTGTGAGCGCTAAAGTTTCTGTTTTTTACAGCAAGTTCAACAAGACTTTCCCCAAGTCTTCCCAATGGTTCTACTTGGCACAAACACTAATTAAACACAAAAAAACACAAACAAAACACAGGCTAGATAAATTATTTATTACTAAACTGGAGAAAAAAAAGCAAGGAATGAAAATAAAATTGGGTTGCCTGCCAACAAGCGCTATCGTTTAACGCCCCTAGCTAGGCATAACAAGCAAGAATAGATCTAGGTATTGCAATCTTTGGTGGGCAATTCTTCAATGAGGCATCTACCATCTTTAGCAATTTCTTTCTTTTTACTAATTATCAAACTTATAGGCACAACATCAAAAAATTCATTTGTAACAAATGATTCCTTAATGATAGCAAAAAGATTGGGATGAACACTTATAGATTTGAGATCCGCATTTTCCTTACTAGAGGATTCACCCTTATTTTTAGGAACATACATAAGCTTGGAAATTTTAGTGGGAGGACTTGGAGTATTCTTTACGGAAGAAAAAGCGGCTCCCAAGTTGCTGATAATACCCTCAAGTTTATCGATCCTAGTGGAATCGAGATTTATTTTCTCATTAACTATGGGTTCCTTTTCTTTAATATTTTTCAAAGTAACTCCTACTTTAGATCCATATTGAGAGATTCGGGTGTGGATCTTTTTATCCAAATTTTCAATTAACTCTACGGTAGCAACCTTATTTTCAATAATTTCAAGCCTTTGCATTACAGGCTCCAAAGTTAATATAGTTCCGTTAACCAAGAGAGGAGGTAAGCCAAATAAATCTAACATAGCATTATAAGAATCAAAAGTATGGCTACCCAAAAAGTTCCCTCCGGTAATAGTATCAAGAACATAATGGTGCCAAGGAGTAATGCCTACATAAAAATTGCGAAGAAGAACGGAAGTAGATTGCTTCCTGGTAGATCTATTTTGAGCATTCAAATTCTATACCAATCATCTTTTAGATTTTCTCCCTCCCTTTGCTTAAAATTTAGAATTTCATTCTCGGGAGACAACGGAGAAGATAAGGGACTAGCCATAACGACAAGCAAACGAACTAACACACAAGCAAACAGAAAGCAAGCGGGCAAAAAGAGGCAAATATAGAAATAGAGGGAGGATAGAGAGAGAGGGCGAATAAAACGGCAAGGGTGAAGTGGGGGAGAGGAAAGCGAGAGGCAAATGACAAATAATGTAATGCGGGAGATAAGAGTATGTGATAGGTACTTGGTATGTTGACTTTTGCACAGACCTCCCCGGCAACGGCGCCAGCAATCCTTCTTGCCACCTCTTGAGCACTGCGTTGGTTTTCCTCGAAGAGGAAGGGATGATGCAGCAAAGTAGCATAAGTATTTCCCTTAGTTTTTAAGAACCAAGGTATCAATCCAGTAGGAGGCTACGCGCGAGTCCCTCGTACCTGCACAAAACAAATAAATCCTCGCAACCAACGCAAATAGGGGTTGTGAATCCCTATAAGGCCACTTACGAGAGTGAGATCTGATAGATATGATAATATAATATTTTTGGTATTTTTATGATAAAGATGCAAAGTAAAAGAAAGGCAAAGGAAATAGCAAAGGAAATAACTAAGTAGTAGGAGATTAATATGATGATGATAGACCCAGGGGCCATAGGTTTCACTAGTGGCTTCTCTCGAGAGCATAAGTATTCTACGGTGGGTGAACAAATTACTGTTGAGCAATTGACAGAATTGAGCATAGTTATGAGAATATCTAGGTATGATCATGTATATAGGCATCACGCCCGAGACAAGTAGACCGACTCCTGCCTGCATCTACTACTATTAATCCACTCATCAACCGCTATCCAGCATGAATCTAGAGTATTAAGTAAAAAATAGAGCAACGCCTTAAGCAAGGTGACATGATGTAGAGGGATAGACTCATGCAATATGAAGAAAACCCCATCTTGTTATCCTCGATGGCAACAATACAATACGTGCCTTGATGCCCCTACTGTCACCGGGAAAGGACACCACAAGATTGAACCCAAAGCTAAGCACTTCTCCCATTGCAAGAAAGATCAATCTAGTAGGCCAAACCAAACTGATAATTGGAAGAGAGTTGCAAAGATAACCAATCATACATAAAATAATTCAGAGAAGATTCAAATATTATTCATAGATAGACTTGATCATAAACCCACAATTCATCGGTCTCAACAAACACGCCGCAAAAAGAAGATTACATCGAATAGTTCTCCACAAGAGAGGGGGAGAACATTGTATTGAGATCCAAAAAGAGAGAAGAAGCCATCTAGCTACTAACTATGGACACGTAGGTCTGAGGTAAACTACTCACACTTCATCGGAGGGGCTATGGTGTTGATGTAGAAGCCCTCCGTGATCGATGCCCCCTCTGGCGGAGCTCCGGAACAGGCCCCAAGATGGGATCTCATGGATACAGAAAGTTGCGGCGGTGGAATTAGGTTTTTGGCTCCGTATCTAATCGTTTGGGGGTACGTAGGTATATATAGGAAGAAGGAGTACGTCGGTGGAGCAACAGGGGGCCCACGAGGGTGGAGGGCGCGCCTGGGGGGGGGGAAGGCGTGCCCCCTACCTCGTGGCCTCCTCTTTTCTTTATTGACGTAGGGTCCAAGTCTCCTGGGTCTTGTTCGTTGAGAAAATCACGTTCCCGAAGGTTTCATTCCGTTTGGACTCCGTTTGATATTCTTTTTCTTCGAAACCCTAAAATAGGCAAAAAAAACAGCAATTCTGGGCTGGCCCTCCGGTTAATAGGTTGGTCCCAAAAATAATATAAAAGTGAATAATAAAGCACAATAATGTCCAAAATAGTAGATAATATAGCATGGAGCAATCAAAAATTATATTGGAGACGTATCAACGACGTTGTTCTCACCTTCACCGCCAGCCGCAGGACGCACGACATCGCCAGACAGAGGATCGGAGACAAAGCCGCGGAACTTCCCCAGCAAAGCCCCCACTTGACCTTGAATAGCTGCGGCGGCGGCTTGGCAGAGGTCTTCAGCCACCGGCTCTAGCAGCTCGTCAAGGCGAGCATTGGGGTCGCGGAGGTGCAGATGGCTGAGGACGCGAGTCAGTGTGGCTGAAGACAGAACATGAGCTTCTGCCTCCACCATGGGACCAAGGCCCTCAACGACCTCCTTAAGTGCCTTCACCACGAGAGGAAGCAGCTGGGCGGGGCCGTCCTCGTCAGCGTCCAGCGGCCTCTCCAGGCCATGCTCGTAGAGCGTCCTCAGCGCCTTGCGAGATCTCTTCTCGAGATCGGCGAAGGCCACACGATCTTCGGCCAGGACTCGCGCCTTGGCGGCAAGATCGGCCTCCTTCGCCCCCATCTTCTGCTCCAACTCTTCCAACCGGGTGCGCTCGGCAGCCTGCTTCTTCCCAAGATCCGTCAGCTCAGCATCACGGTTCTTGACGGCTTCCTCCCGGGCCTTCACCTCCTTCTCCTCTGCTTGGCGGCGGCGTACCTCCTCGGCATGCTTGTTGCGTAGGCTCTGCAACTCGCCCTCCAGCACTTGGCAGCGGTCACGGGCGTCCTTGGCGTCTTTTAGCGCCACCTCACGATCGACTGCAGCGCCGACGGCCCCTTCCTTCTCCCTCTTGGAAGCCGCAATAGCTTGGCCCAGCGCCGCGCGTACCGACAGGTCAGAATGAAGCCAGCCGGAGGCCAACTCTAGACGCCCGGCCA
Source organism: Triticum aestivum (assembly GCF_018294505.1). Lineage (NCBI taxonomy): Eukaryota > Viridiplantae > Streptophyta > Magnoliopsida > Poales > Poaceae > Triticum > Triticum aestivum. Next base: position 244,033,593 of record NC_057794.1, read on the forward strand.
CCAGGCGCGGGTCAGCGCTCAGGAGATCCGCCTGCAGTTGGGTCATCTCTGAAAGGGCACGCTCCAAGACGCCAGAAGGAGCAGAAGGACCAGGAAGTGGAGATGCAGCAGTAGGAGGAAGCGACATCATCACCAGAGCTTAGGAGACCGCGGGTTCCGGAGCAGTTGGGACCCCATCAGCCGCGCCAAGTACCGGCACCTCCGGAGCCAGCGAGGCCATGGGGGCTGACTCTGCGCGGCAATGATCCTCTTGGCCCCGCGAGGACGACCGGGCTGGGGAGACACAGGCAATGTTGCCTCCTTGCTCTGCGGAGGGAGGCACAACCTCCGTACCCTCCTTCCTCCTCTTCGCCGAAGATGTCGGCCTGATCAACCAAAGGCGAGCGTCAGGAAATAATAAGTACCAGCCGGGATAAAGCGAAGCTCGAGACACCTACCAATCCACCGCGAGGTACTCCACCCTCCGCTTGTGAAGCTTGAGTCTTGACAACGTTGGGACCTGAGGAGCAGGCGTTCGGGCTCCGGTGGCGCCGTGTGGTGCGGAGGCAGAACCGGATCCAGCCCCAGGAGGTGTTGGGGTGGAGGCAGCACCACGGTCCACCAGCGATGACCTACCCTTCGTCGGGACGAGGGGTTGCTCCTTCCCTCCTAGTTAGGCGTCGGCCTTGGCATCATCAGGAAGGGCGCGGAGAATCTCGGCCTTGCTCGGAGGGGAGGTATCCCCCACCTCTTCCAGAGTTTCCTCCGAGTCCACCTCCTCTTCCCCCTCTCTGCGGGACTCGCCAGAAGACACCTCCACCGGTTTTGGCACCGTAGGAGCTCCCGAAAACACTAGCGACACCAGCCCGCGCGCATCAAAAGTCGGCCTGGAGGCGACGAACTCCTCCCGGTCCCTGCGTTGGAACAGGGGAATGAAGGCGCTAGGCGGGTACTCTTGGTTGTCTCCAACTATGAGGCGCAGGACGGCGTCCAGTTCGTCATCAGGCAGGTCCCCCGGCCTCAGGCGGGCCTTGTTTTCCCCTCCTTCAAGCTCCCAGAAGGGGCGCGCACGCCTGGAGCGGGGCAACCCACAGCGTCAAGAACTCCCTCAGGAGCATCGCTCCCGTTATTTTGGCCGCCCTCGCATTGCCTGGCCTCAGGTCAGTCATCATCTGCCCCAACACTGACAATGCCCGCTCGTTGACAAGCTCCGCCCTGGGCCACTCCTTGCCTTGCTAGGTTGCCTCCATCGGCAACACCAGGCGCGGATGGGTGAGCTTGGAGTCCACCATGACCCATTTGGATCGAATGTTGTCGGCCCTCTTCCTGGTGCTCGAGATCGAGTTGGCCTTGCCGGACGCAACGAAGTTGGCGCATCCAGAGATGTGACCCTCGCTGACGCAGAGGAAGAAGAAATGGTGCAGGAGCGCCACAGACGGCATCACACCCAGGTACGCCTCACAATATTAGGCAAAGATGGACAAGAGGAGGACAGAGTTGGGATGGAGATGCAGCGCTTGCAGCCCATAGTGGTCGAGGACTTCATAAAAGAAATCAGAGAAGGGAGGGACCAACCCGACGTCAACGCTGTTCAAAAAGAAGGGAAAGAAGGTGCTCCCCTCAGGCTGCGGCTCGTCGGAGGCAAGCCGGAGCTCCGTCTTCCCCCACTCGTTGCTCTCTCCCGCCGTCAGCAGGCGCACGGAGTCAAGGCTCTTCTCCATGACAGTGGGCGCCTCAAGAGCGGGCTCGTACCAAGTAGGAGACGAGGAAGTCTTGACCTTGCGCGGCGCCATGGGCGGCAGATGCAGAGCAAGGCCGGAGCAGATCTGTAGGTAGTAGGCGACGAAGAAGCAATGAAGCAATGAAGGCAAGTGCCGCCCGCGCCAACCTTTTGTCAGGTCAAGCAGTTGCCAAGGCAGCATGGGGAAGCGGATACGCCCACGTCCAATCAACTGCCACGCGTCAACCGAGGCCGTAGGCTTTTGGGGGCCCGTGGTGCTCTGAACTTGACCCTTGGCTTCACCGTGAAGCCAAGCCCGAGCGCACCTTGGGCCCGGGGGCTATTGTCGGTGTTCTGGGAACGGGGGTTCCTAGACTTGCCTGCCTGCGGCCCGCGGCATGGCGGAGCTTGCAGGCCGTACGACCCATCTTCACCAACAAGGCACCCAAGACCCTCGCGAGGGGCCAAGCCTCGCGAGGCAGACGATGCAAGACCTCCTCAGGAGTGGCCTGGTCAAGCAGGCTCGCAAGGAGCGGAGATATCAAGGCGAGGCAAACCTCACGAGGCTCTCGTGACATGAGCCATGACGATCGACACCAGGCGGGCGCCAGTGCACGCAACATCCTTGTTTCCTCTTCGGTGCAAAGGAGGCAAGCGCAGCCGCGGAGTACCGAGGCCTCAGGCAAAGGTTGCCATTTCGGTGCAAGAAGACCAAGACCAGGCGGACGGCAAGGCGAAGGTCATCGTGGAGCCCAAGACGGCGTCACCACCAGAGCCTTTCACGGGCACAGACTACCTTTTGTCAGGATAGCTTGTACTAGTTGTCCCTCTTCAAATTAGCCTGCCATTGTTGGCTCCCTTCCCGCTCGATATTTGGGAAGAGGACCAGTGCCTCTATAAGTAGAGCTAGACACCATAGTAGGGGCACAGACTCATCAGGCCCAGAGACACACAAGTTCATACGCACAAGAACACCTCAACCTCAGGAGGCTGATCTTCCCTTGTACTGTTCATCATCAGCCCAAGAGGCAATCCACCACCACCACACTGGAGTAGGGTATTACACCACCACAGTGGCCCCAACCAGTATAAACCCTGTGTCTATCTGTGTTGCGAGTTCGTCGAGTTCGTCCACAAGATCTTAGCGAGCTAGAGCATAGATTGGTAGAAGGGAAAGACTTCGCGCGCACCCTAGTGTTCGAACCTTAAGGGTTAGCCGGAACCCCACATCCGACAACCCCCATTCCCAGAACGCCGACAGTAACCCCCAGGCCTAAGGTGTGCTCGGGCTTGGCTTTACGGCGAAGCCAAGGGTCAAGTTCGGAGCACCGCAGGCCCCCAAAGCCTACAGCCTCGGTTGACACGTGACAGTTGATTGGACATGGGCGTCTCCGCTTCCCCATGCTGCCTCGGCGTCTGCACGACTTGACAAGTCCATGCGACATGCAAGGGAAACCATCATTACCTGCAATCGTGGGAGGTGCCGGTTGGCCTTCTTCCACTATAAATGGAGAGGGGGCAGAGCCCCCATTGCCTATCTCCTCCTCGATTGCTTGCTTCTTCCTCCTTGCTCTACTGCTTGCTCCAATGGCGCCTATCAGAAGGTTCTCCGCCGAAGAGAAGGGGAAAGCTCCCCGTGACGATTCGGGACCTCTTCCACCGAAGAAGAGGTCGATCCATCGTTGTGACGAAGCGGCGATGCAAGTCGTGACGAGGCCTTGGTGCGAGCGGCCTCCTCCGGGGTATCCACTATCCTGTAGGCCCAAGCCGAGGGCTCAGGAGGACGAAGCAACAAGCAGCGCCACATCTGGGGTCGCCGTGCCGTCCATGTTGCGGACTCCTCGTGCGAGTTGGTGCTTTGGGCACTGATGCATCCGAGCTCCTGGATCCGCTTCCTGCAGTTCTTCTCCGACGTGATGCCGCCGAGGGGGCCTCTCGAGCTCTGGCTGTAGCACGCCGACTGCAGCGCTCCAGCGACCGGAGCGAAGATCGAAGCGGTCCCCACCAGCAAGATCTTCATGACTCGCGGCTGGGGCGAAGTCGCACGGGTCTGTCGTTCGAGGGGCGCCTTGCGATCCACTTCGAGTATGATGGCGCCTCCATGCTCTTCTTCAAGGTCTTCGACACCGAGGGCCGCCGCCTGGAGTGCTGCTCCAGAGAGGAGCGCGAGGCTGATGCGCGCTCTGCTCACGACCACTCCAGCAGCAGCAGCCCTTGGGAGTCTAGCAGCTCTCCTGAGCCCTACGAGACTCTAGAGACAAGCGGCAATAGCTACGTCCCCCCCGGGCTCTCCCCGTGCTCGAAGCAGGGCTGCGGGGTCCGGCCGCCGCCGCTGCTGATCTGGATGGGGTTGGCGCCGGCCTCCCGTGGCCCACTGTTGATGATGGCGTCCGCCACGGAAGGATGTGGATAGGATCCCGCTTAGCATCAGCTTTTGTTTCCTGCGAAGAATCATGAATCACCCCGTGGGGGCATGTAAGGATCTGCAATGCCTTTGTACTTATCTTCCTTGTTATGAAGATTTGATGAACGCGTGTCCCGTTAAGGCTCGGTCCCCCCTTTCTTTCCTTGCGATAGCTTGTTGCTCTATGCTGACGGGTCCCGGTCCCAAGGCGGCTACAGCCGTCGCTAGTATGCCAGGTCACTATGCCGTGGTCAGGGCTAGGAGGTGCGTGGCTCGAGGTCCAGTAAGAGCCCCTGAGGCGCGATGCTTATGAGGTCCCCCTTAGCGCCCAAGCGGCCATGGTAAGGAAAGAAAGGAAGATGACTTGGCCGCAACGGGGTTGCGGCATGGTGTGAGAAACCACTAGGCCCAAATATTTAGCCGATTCAAGGGCGAGACTTATCTTGCTGACTTCGCGGTGATTCCCGATGTTGCACTAGGGCTGCGCGCCAACTTACGCGACATATCTAGGTCGGTCCGTACGAGTTTTCCTTCTCCTGAGCTATTCTTAGTGTTCTACATCCTCAGGTCCCGGCCCTCAAGCGAGCCCAGCCGCCACTGGTATGCCAGGTCGCGATGCCATGGTTAAGGCCAGGGGGTGAGGGCTGGAGAGCCAGTAAGAGCTCCTGAGTCACGATGCTTAGGAGCCCCCCCTTTTAACACGCAAGCGAATCGCACGAGAGAAAAGGAGACTCGCGGTGCCGTCTGCTATCCTTCCCGCGGGGTCCCTGTGGACAGGCACAAGAAGAAACATGGTTTGCCGTTACTACCGCCTGCCTGCCGCTGGTTGGTCCAGATGAAGTGAAGGCACTGAGGGCCTGGTGAGGTGATGTGCACGGTGCGTGCCGCGAGCCAGAGCTCGACCACTCAGATTTGTCAGTCGTGGCAGGGACGGACCCATGCACCAGCACCGTGCCTGTGTAGTGGCCCCGAGGGAGGCGATGATCGAGCAGGTGATAACAGTTGGCAGGTTAAGCATGAAGAGCAGATCAACTTGGATAAATGCAGGAAGATACATGCCACTGGGTCTGGCCCGAGCAGTGTGGGGATGATGCAGCCCGAGGGGCGCCCCCAACAAGGTAAGCTAAAGGCATAGCAAAAGGGATACGTGCCACAGGGACGGACCCGTGTGGCCTGGGAATAATGCAGCGCGAGGAGCGCTCCCAGCTTAAATGAACTTGGAAGATGTCACCTGGTTCTATAGACGAAGTAGAGTTGGTGCGGCTGAAGCCATGCATTGAAGGAATGGCTCCTCATGAACCAGCAGGTCCCTGAGCCTCAGGGGGCTCTCGGGGCTCAGGAGGTTTCTTGAAGTCGGTCCCCATCTCCTACTGAATGGCATGGAACCTGGCCTCCTGGGCCGCCAGGACTTTCCGCACGTTGCACTGATAGGCCGACGCCACGCTCGGCAAGCCGGAGGGCATGCGAACGCAACTGTGTGGTGGACCCTCACAGCGGCCCGCACGCGAAGGCCAGAAGCGCTCCTAAGATGCGGCCCTATTGAGCCCTGGGATGTCGATGCAGACGCGCAGCTCAGCACCCTCGCCTGGATGGTGAGCCGCGCTCGGTGAGCGGCTGCCGCCGCGCATGGCTCTCGCGTCTTGTAGCTCTTGGGTGGTCTTGGTGATGAACTCCTGGGTGGTGGGCACTCCTCTCCCTATGCTCTCCTAAGGAAAGTGTGCCGTGATGCACGCTTCCAAGTGGTACCCAAGCGCCTCCCTCGTGAGGTTGGCAAGGTCTGAGGCTCTCTAGAAGAGAGCCCCCGAGCCCTACCCGAGGAGAGCGTCGGGCGCGCTTTCCTATGTGGTGGAGGGAGGCGCCCCTGGAGTGGGCGCTGATCCTGACGAGGCTCCTAACGCGACTCCATCTTCTTGGGGTCCTGCGCGGAGCGACTGCTTCTTCTTGGGGATGGTCTCTGGAGGGCCTTCACTTCTGCTGTCAGGGTTGTTGATTGCTGCGGCTTGGAAGGCGCGCTCAAGGGAGCAGACCGCATCCCTTTCTTCACATGGGACCGTGATGATTCCCCCGCTTCCTAGCATCTTGAGGACGTTGTAGCCATGGTGAGTGACTGCCATGAACTTGGCCAGGGCTGGATACCCGAGGATGGCATTGTACGGCACGCGGATGTGCACGACGTCAAAGTCGATGAGCTCGGTGCGGTAGTTCTTGCACTCCCCGAAGGTGACAGGCAGGCGGACTTGCCCTATTGGTATGGTGGAACCGTCAGTCACTCCTGAGAAAGTCTTGGTTGGCTGGAGCTGCTCATAGGGCACTTGGAGGTTGTCGAACATGTCGACGGACAGGACGTTGAGCCCTGCGCCGCCTCGATGAGAGTCTTGGTGACTTGCACGTTGCCGATGACTGGGGAGCACAACATAGGGAGTGTGCCAGCGGTGGCTGCGCACTTGAGCTGGTCGGCCGAGTTGAAGGTGATGGCGCACTGGGACCACCTGAGCGGGCATGTGGCCTCGAGCTTGGGGAGCGCCGCGTTCACCTTGCAAGCGAACTGTTTGAAGATGTGCTGAGAGGTTGGGGCCTGAGCACCGCCCAAGATGCAAGCGATCGCACACGGCTCCTGGAAGCCCCCAGCCCCCTCGTCCTGATGGTGGTCGTCGTTCCTTCTTGGTGGCGGCAATGGGGGAAGACCGGCGTTGCCCTGGGGGCTATCCTCGCGAGGCGGGTCCCTCCAGGCGCCCTCGCGAGGTTGGTCCTGCCAGCAGTCCTCACGAGGCCGGTAACGCCACTCATGGCACGGGCCACAGTTGTCCCAGCGTTCGCCTCCGCATCCTCCTCCGCGGCCATAGCCCCGGTCGTTGCGCTCAGGGCGTCGACCGAAGCGTCCATCTCGTATGGCTCTGAGCTCTTGACAGTCGCTGGTGTTGTGGGTGTTCAGGTTGTGGAAGGCACAGAACAGACGGCCGTTCTTGGATGACTCGGGCTGATCTCTGCCTCGCTTGGTGTCGGGCTCCGCTGCGAGCACCACCGCCTCGTTGTGCTTCACATCCTTGGCCTTGGCCTTCTTCTCCTCCACTCCTGCAGCTAGCAGCTCAAGGAGAGAGAGGCACCCCGCCTCGGCTCTTGCGCACTTGGTCGCCAGGTTGAACAACTCCAGAGATGTGCAAAGCTCCTCATGGATAGCCAGCTCTTCCTTCATCTTGACATCGCGGACGCCATCGAAAAACACGGAGATGATGGCCTCGTCCGTGACCTTGGGGATCTTGAGGCGTGTGTTGTTGAAGCGCTGGATGTACTTTTGGAGGGTCTCTCCTGGTTGTTGCTTGATGCGGCGTAGCTCGCCCGCGGCCGATGGGCAGTCACGAGTGCCCTGGAAATTGGCGACGAAGCGGTCGTGCATCTCGTCCCAGGAGGAGATCGAGCCGTGCTGCAGGTTCAGGAGCCAGGAGCGGGGCCCATCCTTGAGAGCCATGGGAAACCAGTTCGCCATGACTTTTTCGTCGTTGTTGGCCTCTTCGATGCTCAACTCATAGAGCTGCAGGAACTCCACAGGGTCGGCGGTGCCATCGTATCGAGGAGGTACATCTGGCTTGAACTTGCCTGGCAAGGCGACGCTACGCAGTTCGGGGGTGAAGGCACGGCAGCCAGCCGTGGTCGCCAGGGCCCATTTCTGAGGCGGAACTTGGTCTTGGCGAGGTCCGCGCTGCGCCACTGCTGGCTGCACACAATCTTGACGAGGTGGCGCGGGGAGTGCCGGTGCAGCTTCTCGCGGCCGTGGGATTTCTTGGCAGCTTCTTTCTTCACGCGCGGGCGCCGGGCGTGGTGGATCACGCCATGGAGGCGCGCGCCTGGGTGCCAAGGCACCGTCTTGGGGTCGAGGCGGTGGGGGCATGCCATGAGCCCCGTCGCCTGCGGCTGGTTGAGGGGGAGGCAGAGAGTGGGACGGCGCCGGAGAGCCCCCTGCGGCACGGACGAGCTCGGCGACGCGGTAGAGCCACTCCTCATAGAGGTTGTTGACGGGGCGGTAACGCGGGAGCTCGTTCGCCACGAGGAGTTCGGCCCGTGCTTCCATGGGAGCACGGTGCGCGTGAGACGAAGAATCAGCAGGGGTGAGTGATGGAGTAGCGGTGCGGCCGTCCTGCCGCACTGAAGGATGCAGCAAGGACGCCTACTGCTCGTTCCCCACCGGGCCGGTGGCAGCGTTGGCGGCGGGGGACGGAGAACGACGAGGTGGCCTGCCGACGGGAGCCGTTTGAGCGACGCGGGCGGCGAGTGCAGACCGACGCTCAGCTCGAGCACGGCGAGCATCCGACATGGAGATGACGGTGCGATGGACTGACGGAAAGGAAGTTATGGTGCACCCCTACCCGGCGTGCCAAATGTCTGATGTGGGGTTCCGGCAAACCCTTAAGGTTCAAACACTGGGGTGCGCGCGAAGTCTTTCCCTCCTACCGATCTACGCTCTAGCTCGCTAAGATCTTGCAGATGAACTCGATGAACTCACGACACAGAAAGACACGGGGTTTATACTGGTTCGGGCCACCTTTGTGGTGTAATACATTACTCCAGTGTGGTGGCGGTGGATTGCCTCTTGGGATGATGATGAACAGTACAAGGGAAGAATGACCTCCTGAGATTGAGGTGTTCTTGTGCGTATGAACTTGTAGTGTGAGGATTCAATCCCTTCCTATGGTGGTGGCTAGCTCTACTTATACAGGCACTGGTTCTCTTCCAAAATATCGAGCGGGAAGGGACCCAACAATGGCGGGCTAATTTGAAGGGGGACAGCTAGTACGAGCCATCCTGACAAAAGTAGTCTTCGCTTGCACAAAGCTCTGGTGGTGACGCCGTCCTGGGCTCCACGATGACCTCCGTCTTGCAGTCCATGGTCTTAGTCTTGTTGCACCAAAATGGCAACCTTTGCCTGAGGCCTCAGTACTCCGCGGCTGCGCTTGCCTCCCTTGCACCAAAGAGGAATCAAGGACGCTGCGCATGCTGGCGCCCGCCTGGTGTCGATCGTCATGGCTCACGCCACGAGAGCCTCGTGAGGTTTGCCTCGCCTTGATATCTCCGCTCCTCGCGAGCCTGCCTGACCAGGCCACTCCCGAGGAGGTCTTGCGTCGTCCGCCTCGTGAGGCTTGGCCCCTCGCGAGGGTCTTGGGTGCCTTGTTGGTTCACCATACGTGTATGCTACGGGAATCACAAACTTCAACATAAGTATTTCTCAAATTTACAACTACTCAACTAGCATGACTCTAATATCACCATCTCCATATCTCAAAACAATTATCAAGTATCAAACTTCTCTTAGTATTCAGCACACTCATAAGAATTTTTTTACTAATCTTGAATGCCTAGCATATTAGGATTAATTTCCCAGTTTAAGTAAATTACCATGCTGTTTAAGACTATCAAAATAATATAAGTGAAGCATGAGATAATAATAGTTTCTATAAAACAAATCCACCACTGTGCTCTAAAAGATATAAGTGAAGTAATAGAGCAAAAACTATATAACTCAAAAGATATAAGTGAAGCACATAGAGTATTCTAATAATTTTCAAATCATGTGTGTTTCTCTCAAAAGGTGTGTACAGCAAAGATGATTGTGGCAAACTAACAAATAAAGACTCAAATAATACAAGACGCTCCAAGCAAAACACATATCATGTGGTGAATAAAAAAATAGCTCCAAGTAAAGTTACCGATGGAAGTAGACGAAAGAGGGGATGCCTTCCGGGGCATCCCCAAGCTTTGGCTTTTAGGTGTCCTTAGATTATCTTGGGGTGCCATGGGAATCCCCAAGCTTAGGCTCTTGCCACTCCTTGTTACATAATCCATCAAATATTTCACCCAAAACTTGAAAATTTCACAACACAAAACTCAAAATAGAATATGTCGTGAGCTCCGTTAGCGAGAGAAAACAAAAAACCACTTCAAGGTACTATAATGAACTCATTATTAATTTATATTGGTGTTAAACCTACTGTGTTACAGCTTCTCTATGGTTTATAAACTATTTTACTAGCCATAGATTCATCAAAATAAGCAAACAACACACGAAAAACAGAATCTGTCAAAAACAGAACAGTCTGTAGTAATCTGTAGCTAACGCAAACTTCTGGAACCCCAAATATTCTAAAATAAATTTCTGGACGTGAGTAATTTATCTATTAATCATCTTCAAAAATAATTAACTAAATATCACTTTCCAAATAAAAATGGCAGCAATTCTTGGGAGCACTAAAGTTTCTGTTTTTTACAGCAAGATCAAAAAGACTTTCCCCAAGTCTTCCCAACGGTTCTACTTGGCACAAACACTAATTAAACAAAAAAAACACAACCAAAACAGAGGCTATATAAATTATTTATTAATAAACAGGAGCAAAATTCAAGTAATAAAAATAAAATCGAGTTGCCTCCCAACAAGCGCTATCGTTTAACGCCCCTAGCTAGGCATGAAAGCGAAGATAGATCTAGGTATTCCCATCTTTGGTAGGCAATCCATAAGTGGCTCTCATAATAGATTCATATGGTAATTTAATTTTCTTTCTAGGGAAGTTTTCCATACCTTTCCTTAACGGAAATTGGAATCTAATATTCCCTTCCTTCATATCAATAATTGCACCAATCGTTCTAAGGAAAGGTCTACCAAGAATAATAGGACATAAAGGATTGCAATCTATGTCAAGAACAATAAAATCTACGGGCACATAATTCCTATTTTCAAAAATAATAACATCATTAATTCTTCCCATAGGTTTCTTAATAGTGGAATCCGCAAGGTGCAAGTTTAAAGAGCAATCATCAAAATCACGAAAACCTAGCAAATCACACAAAGTCTTTGGAATCGTGAAAACATTAGCACCCAAATCACACAAAGCATAGCATTCATGATCTTTAATTTTAATTTAATAGTAGGTTCCCACTCATCATAAAGTTTTCTAGGGATAGAAACTCCCAACTCAAGTTTTTCTTCATAAGATTGCATCAAAGCATTAACGATATGTTTAGTAAAAGCTTTATTTTGACTATAAGCATGTGGAGAATTTAGCATGGATTGTAACAAGGAAATACAATCTATCAAAGAGAAATTATCATAATTAAATTCCTTGAAATCCAAAATAGTGGGTTCATTGATATTTAAAGTTTTGACCTCTTCAATCCCACTTTTAACAATTTTAGCATCAAGATCTAAAGACTCCGAATTTTTGGAACGCCTTCTAGGTAAAGGTGGATCATATTCAGTCCCATCATTATCAAGATTCACATTGCAAAACAAAGATTTAATAGGGGACACATCAATAAATTTTAGATCTTCATCTTTATTTTCATGGAAACTAGAAGAACACGCTTTCACAAAACAATCTTTCTTAGCATGCATCCTAGTGGTTCTTTCTTTGCACTCATCAATGTTAATTATCATGGCTTTGAGAGAAATTCTAAGTTTCATTGATATCATGCTTAGGTGGAATAGATCTAAGTTTCAAAGAATCAACATCAAGAGAAATTCTATCCATGTTCCTAGCCAATTCATCAATCTTAAGCAATTTTTCATCAAGCAAAGCATTGAAATTCTTTTGCGAATTCATAAACTCCTTAACACTAGTCTCAAATTCAGAGGGAATCTTATTAAAATTTCCATAAGAATTGTTGTAGGAATTACCATAATTATTAGAGGAATTACTAGGATACGGCCTAGGATTAAAATTACCTCTATACGCATTGTTATTGGTATTAGTAAAGTCACACAATTTGGTATTATCTTGAGCCATCATGACAGGCAAGCAATCCAACACACAAGCAAACAAGAAACAGGCAAAAAGAGGCAAATAGGGAAAGAGAAGGAGGACAGAGAGAGCGATGGCAAATAAAACGGCAAGGGTGAAGTGGGGGAGAGGGAAACGAGAGGCAAATGGAAAATAATGTAATGCGGGAGATAAGGGTTTGTGATGGGTACTTGGTATGTTGACTTTTGCGTAGACTCCCCGGCAACGGCGCCAGAAATCCTTCTTGCTACCTCTTGAGCACTGCGTTGGTTTTCCCTTGAAGAGGAAAGGGTGAAGCAGCAAAGTAGCGTAAGTATTTCCCTCAGTTTTTGAGAACCAAGGTATCAATCCAGTAGGAGGCCACGCACGAGTCCCTCGCACCTACACAAACAAATAAAATCCTCGCAACCAATGCAATAAAGGGGTTGTCAATCCCTTCACGGTCACTTACGAAAGTGAGATCTGATAGATATGATAAGATAATATTTTTGGTGTTTTTATGATAAAGATGCAAAGTAAATAAAGCAAAATAAAAATGGTGCAAGAAATAGCTTGTTGATAGAAGATTAATATGATAGAAAATAGACCTGGGGGCCATAGGTTTCACTAGTGGCTTCTCTCGAGAGCATAAGTATTACGGTGGGTAAACAAATTACTGTTGAGCAATTGACAGAATTGAGCATAGTTATGAGAATATCTAGGTATGATCATGTATATAGGCATCACGTCCGAGACAAGTAGACCGACTCCTGCCTGCATCTACTACTATTACTCCACACATCGACCGCTATCCAGCATGCATCTAGAGTATTAAGTTCAAAAGAACTTAGTAACGCTTTAAGCAAGATGACATGATGTAGAGGGATAAACTCATGCAACATGATATAAACCCCATCTTGTTATCCTCGATGGCAACCATACAATACGTGCCTTGCTTCCCCTACTGTCACTGGGAAAGGACACTGCAAGATTGAACCCAAAGCTAAGCACTTCTCCCATTGCAAGAAAGATCAATCTAGTAGGACAAACCAAACTGATAGTTTGAAGAGACTTGCAAAGATAACCAATCATACATAAAAGAATTCAGAGAAGATTCAAATATTGTTCATAGATAAACTTGATCATAAACCCACAATTCATTGGTCTCAGCAAACACACCGCAAAAGAAGATTACATCAAATAGATCTCCATAAGAGAGGGGGAGAACATTGTATTGAGATCCAAAAATAGAGAAGAACCATCTAGCTAATAACTATGGACTCGAAGGTCTGAGGTAAACTACTCACACATCATCGGAGAGGCTATGTTGTTGATGTAGAAGCCGTCCATGATCGATGCCCCCTCCGGGAGCTCCGTAAAAGGCCCCAAGATGGGATCTCATGGGTACAGAAGGTTGTGGCGGTGGAATTAGGGTTTTGGCTCTGTATCTGGTAGTTTGGGGGTACGTAGATATATATAGGAGGAAGAAGTACGTCGGTGGAGCAACATGGCCCCCCTACCTTGTGCCTTCCTAGTTGCTTTCTTGACGTAGGGTCCAAGTCCTCTAGATCACGTTAGTTCCAAAAATCATGTTCCCGAAGGTTTCATTCCGTTTGGACTCCATTTGATATTCTTTTTCTGCGAAACTCTGAAATAGGCAAAAAAAACAACAATTCTGGGCTGGGCCTCCGGTTAATAGGTTAGTCCCAAAAATGATATAAAAGTGTATAATAAAGCCCAATAATGTCCAAAATAGAATATAATATACAATGGAACAATCAAAAATTATACATACATTGGAGACGTATCACTTACCTCGCTTAGGAGCCTTTACCTCCCAACCTTCGGAGGCGGCCCTTTTCTTACCATGGGAAGAAAGGATGTCAGCTTCTCCTTATCTTTTATCTTTGCAAGAGGGAACCTTAATCTCTCCGGACACAGTGTTTGGTGTACCTTCGGAATGAAGGCCACCTTTGGCCTTCCTGTTCTCCTCATTGTACTCTTTCATCGGCACCTGGAATGGTGCCGGGACCAGCATCCTTGTTAGCACAGGACTAGCTAAGTCTTTGGGTGTAGCGACCCGACCTCAGACGGTCAGGCCTCTGTGTATCCATGCCATCCCTGGATCGATATGCTGGCACACAGAGTACGTCAATGTATATATCAAAGTGCAATCACATGTATAAATAACGTAAAACTGATATATACCTCATAAGTCTCAGCGGAAACAGACAATCGGGTGTGGAGTCCCATCAACAACATCGGCAGGTTGAGTGTAGACCGTAACCCTGTACCGTACTCTTACTCGTTGGAAGAAACATATCTGCAACCTGAGAAGTTGTAGCCGTGTAGGTCAGTACATTGAATGTACCGGCAAGATCACTGTAAGAAAACAATTGATAAACTATACTATATGCGATATGGATTTGTGGCTCTGTATCTGAGTTTTGTTTGCACAAAAGCTAGTTTTATTTTCCCTACATCAAAGGAATTAACCGGAGTCTGTGCTACGGAGTTTTCTATCATGACTTGGTTCCGCCAACCAATGTCTCATAGCCTAACTCATCATAAGTTGCCCACAATTAAGTTATCAGTCCGGTGTTGAGAGTTTCGAGATAGATCCAAGTCTAGAGGCTCAAATTGTCCGTAACTGGGGACACGGCTAATCGATTAGGTTTTAACCCTCTACAGAGGTTTATACACTTTACCCGCAAGATTCGATCCCTCTTTTTATGTTCCGCACTTCAGGTTGTTTGAAAACAAGATGACCGAAACATGGTCTTCCGAAGAGTTCCTCTGACCACTATCCGGTGCTCATCCAATACTACCGTAGTTCTACATATGCTAGCACCGTCCCAGCCAGAGTCACAACTAAGGTCAACCAAGCCAGAGCCCATAGTGACTTCCGGTTGCACAGGTAAGCATCCGGGCATGAAGTATTCTTCCGTCTCTTTGAGTCTGGGTGAAGCTTTCCGCAAGATGTCATGGCGCTTCTCCATGCATTCCGGCCAACCACTGGTTTCTCCAGGGTGCCCGTCAACCTTCCTTCACCCAGTAGTGTGTATTGAATTCTTGTCTCGAGTCTCGAAATCTTGAGGAATCCTGAAGATGCAGTCCTTGTCGATGCCATCATGAAGTTCTCGCCATTGACGTAGAGTCCTCCTCCTTCACACCACTCTCATGCACTCATACCAAACCCCGTCTACTATAGCGTAGCATTAAAACTATATAATGTCCCGGGCTTGATAACAGGGAGATGGGTTCCTACCTCATGCATTCTACTCAACTACAAGAAATCAATATCACTACTGGAGGGATTACTGAAAATGTGCTACTATATGCAAATAAAACATAGGTATGAAAAACATGGTCAAAGTGAACTTGCCTGGTAAGTTGATGAAGATAAATACGCTCTCAAAATTAATGACTTGTAGAACTATTCGTCACTCCGTTGGAATCTATATAATCAAACGTAGTATTCACATAAGCAATAAATTCTAGCAATCAATACTATCAATAAAAAATAACACCCAACTAAATAAAATAAATAAAGAAAACAATAATGAAATCAAAGAAGACCAACATAAATATCCAAAGAAAACTTTAAGGAAAACTAGGGAAAACCAACACACTATCAACCAATAACTTTCATAACCACACTAAATTAATCTAAACAATTTCTTAACAGAAAATAAAATCTATTTCCATTAAAACAACATAAATAAATTATCTAAAATAATTTCTAGCAACAATAACTACAATACTAGCTATTACATACACTATATACTAGTTATGCTAAACTGAAATCCTAAACAGTAGCAAAACTAATAAAAATAATTTCTAAAATTATGTACTGAAGTCTAACATATGTATATTTCAATCAACAAAACTTTGCGAAAAGAATTAATTAAATCTAAACAAAACTTACTAAGTTACAAGCAAAACAAAACTACATAGAAAACACTACTGTTTTTCGCTAAAACCCTAATTTAAATAAATTAAAAATAAACCACTATAATCTACTAGATAGGCAAAAGTCCTAGTGACCAGGAGCAAAAAGAATCAACTTAAAATATACTTTCAAACTCAAGTTATGGCCAAAATAGTGTTTGAGGCAAATTCATGCAAATTCAAACTACAACTACTCAAAATTGAAATCCAAGTACACAACCAGAAACTTCAACAAATTTGTGACACAGTGCAAAAAGAATCAATCAATTTGGATCTAAAACATAAAAGTTATAAGCAATATGAAATCAGAACTATTCTGTTTTTAAAACAGAAACGAAAAAAACTAAACGAGTTCACGGGCCGAACAGTGAGCGTTTTAAAACTAACCAGCGCCTAAGCGTTTAATAAACCGATGCATGTGTGTTAAAAAAATAAAATAAACCGGCGAGCCGGTTCGATCTAAACCCAAAAAACCGGTTCACTAAAAAAACCTACCGTTTCGTTAGATCTAATCTAGCGCATTAACAACAGATCGGACGGCGGCGATGGCTTACAGCGGAGGAAGAGCAGCTCCTGCAAGGCTCCGACGATGGCCGCGGCTCAGGGTCGATGCAGGTGACGTCTCCCGTGGGTCTCCGGCGCCGGGGAGAGCTCCCTTCCACGCGGAAGACGACGGCGATCACGGGGGTGGTCGGTGGAGAGCTCGGGGACGACGGAGTCGAGCAGGGCGAGATCGACGGCGGCGGTGGCAGCTCGAGTGTCGTCAGGGAGGGGGCTCCGGTGGGTTTAGGGCTCGGGAGAGTGCGCGGGGAGGTGCGGTGGAGTGAAGGGGATGCGGTGGTGGGTTCAGGCGGCGATGAGGTGGTCGTAGAGGAGAGCTAGGGCGATAATGGCGCGCGTCGGCGCTCAAGTTCCGGCGAGGAATCGGGGAGGCAGCGGAGGTTCTTGATGCGGGGAAAGGAGGGGAATGGGTCGAGGGAGTGGGGTATTTATAGGGGGAGGAGTTCTTGGAGGAGGGGGTGAGTCGGGGAGAGGATCCCGAGGATCACGGGATTCGGCGGCGCGGCCGGTGCGATCTGGCTCAGGCAGGGCTTGCGGAGGAAGAAGACGACGCGGGCCCCGCTGTTAGCGAGTGCGGGAACGAGGGAGAGGTGCGGGCGACCGGTGGGGAGGGGTTTCGGGCATGTGCGCGGGCTGGACCGCTGTGGGCCGCGGCGGAGGGAGAGAGGGAAATAAAATCTACAAAAATTCAAATAAAGCAAATAGTGGTATTGTTGCATTAAAACCCAACAAAAATCATTTTTAAAATACCAAAATGATTTCAAAATTATTTTCTCCTAATTTTCCATTGATGGGAATCATTTTACCCTTATTTCCATTTATTTAATTTTAGGAGAAAAATAATTTGATTAAAAGTCAAAATACTTCTAAATGGTTTTGAAATTGAAATTCAAGCCACTACCAAATATTTTCTGTTTTTTCCTCATTCAAATATATTTCAAATTTGCCCCTAGTTTGGAGTGTCATATTACTCCTCTCTATATTTTGCAATGGGTCAGAGTAATTTGAAACTATTCAAATGGGAGGGATTCCAAATGGAATTTCAAAAGTGGTTTAACTCCCCACTCTTTTCATTTAAACTTTGGAGAAGTCATTTCATCTCCTCTCTTGGAAGTCCTTGAGTGGCATGAAGTTTGCATTACTTTCAAATGAGGTTTCAAATCATTTTAGATGGAAACACTTTTGGGAAAGACCTTTTATTCCCTCTCATTCAACTTTCAAAAAGTTTCAAATTGCACTCAATTTCACCCAATCATTCACACGACAATCAAACAAACAATCAAAACTACTAATTTAATATAACATTCCAAAATTTAGAATTTTGGGATGTTACAAACCTACCACACTTAAAATGAATCTCGTCCTCGAGATTCGAAGAGGCTAACAAGAAAAGGTTAGGGGTTGGGGGTCTTCTAGTAAATATTTTGGTCGGAAGGGTCTAGTGTTCTACCACACTTAAAAGCATGGGTATGGTTCAGACAAAACTCATGTACTACATCCTTTTGGGTTGCTGGTGTTGGTGTTCTCATATACTCCGGAATAGCTCTTTCACGGGTGCTCTTCCGGTCGGGGCATAACCTTTTCCTCAAAGACGTGTCCTTTCATCCTGGTGACGTTCTTCCGAGTCTAGGTCTTCTTAGCTGACTGGTCTGTCGCCAATACTAAATAACTATCGAAATTCTCATGGTGGTCAACCATGTATGGTTTCTCCTGTAGAAAAATGGGTTTGGTTGAATCTCACCGTATATCCTACGATTGGCAACGGGTGCCTGGTACATGGATCAATCATCCTACCATTCTATGGTTTTATGGCTTGACGTGTCGACACTCTTCTAAGGTTTTCAAGGCTCTCTGATTTTCCATCGACATATGATAGTTCATGATAGAAGTCTCCGGTATGGGGGCCAATCCACCCCGTACTTGAACCATTACTACATATGCAGACATCGAATCACGTATTCTAACACTTGGGCATACTCACAAGCATTGCAGAATTTCTCTTGTCGACGAACTAAGTTCGAATAAATCCATTGTTTCTGCAAGCTGAACAAGACATCTAACGTTTCTTCACATCTCTCGGGTTTTCGTATCCTCCTAAAAATGTCGGCTGATTAACTCAGAGTTTTCCTCCAAAATATCTTCCTTCAGCAAGAGTGTGCTTGCTTCTTATTAACTCCCGGGCCTGTGGGTTATGGCCCACTTCAACTCTTGTACAATTTTAACCCATCCTTTTGAGGATTATCATTCCATATTCCAACATTACATCTCCTTTAAATCCAATAGTACTTCTTCCTTCATACCCTTGTGGTGACGATCATACAAAACTCCAACTTATTTGGTCCAGCTCCCTTCTATGGACCGTCATGAATAACACATTTCTTTCTTCATTGATCTTGTGGCTTTACGGAGTACTACCACACCTAAAATGAAATGCACTAGTTTATCCATAAATCATATTATTTTCATATCAAATCTTGTATCACATCCTTAACCATTTTTCGTAAATCCAACTTCCAAAAAGTACTTTATTACAAATGCTGCCACCCACATGGTTTGGTATGGTCAGACATTACTTCCAACTTTATTCATTCTCCTCCTTGAGGATTCTTCAGTCCCACTGGAATTGTGCGACATGCGCCTTGAAATCTTCAATCTTCTATTTCATCGTAGTGGCCTTGAGGTTCATCTCCATCATCTCTTCATGCACTTCTCTTAGGTATTCCTGAGTATAATGGACTCTTGCTTCAAGTATTTCTCCGATCTGGCGTATGGCTTCCATGGCTACTTCACGAACAGCGTCGAAGAAAGTTGCTTGTGGTACACGTGAGATGAAAAAGTACCGCCCCATTGTCGTTGGGCAAACTCCTTTCATTACGATGGAGGTGTACCTCCACATACCAAAGTTCCACTCCCTTTTGCATGAAGGGGTGGCCTTTGTAGACTGCATCTCCTTCAAGGTGAATATGCTTCATCATGTCCTTCAGGATCTTCGGGTAATCATGATCACTTGTCAGGGTCATGATCGTTTCCGGGCCCTTAAGGAAAGACTCATAAAGGGTCGTCATCTGCAGTTGTAAAACAAAAATGGTGCTCATAATAAGGTACATATCTCCTTGGGTACACATTCATATCATCCAAACAAAACTTCAAACTCAATTTCCAACATCCAGTTTATGCATCACAACTCATTTTCTTCCATGTTCACCTAGAATATTAATTTCCATGATAAAACATAACAACTCCTTAAAGCCTTTCAGCATATGACATATCAACTTTATTGAGTCATGAATTATTACAATCTCTGAGTAATCTATTACATAACTCAACCCCGCATTCTCATGAAAAAGCGTTTTCCATACTACCCTTATTACAGATATCAACATCTCCACTACTCAGCTCCAGCTTTCTCATGATTTGTACAATGCCTAGCAAAATGTCCTGCTTCCTTGCAACAAAAACAAATAACTTCCGGCATGTCTCGAGGCTTCTTGGTGATGGTGCCTGCTCCTTGAGTTCCTTGCTTCCTTTTGAGACAATCATTGGCATAATGCCCGACGTCCTTACATTCAAAACAGGTAATATGACTCTTGTGCCTCTTTGCAGAAATTGGTTTGTTCTGAGGGTGTCTTTGTTTTCTCTTCCTGGTTTTCTTCGTTCTGATCAAATGTTCTATTCCCTGTCGATCAAACTCCATTGCTTCTGTCGGGAAGTATCCTAGATACTCTTTTCTTTCCATGGTGCAATACTGTGAAAAATGTCCTTCTTCTCCACATGAATAACAGGCATTGGAGTAAAATCTATTGAGGCTTTCTCCATCAAGGACTTCAACACTTTCCTTAATCACAGGTTCTTTCATAACTTCTCGGAGGGATTCTTTCATTCCTTCTTCCTGCTTCTGAATAGTTTGTTGCACCATGGGGTAAATGTGACACTGAGTTGGGTAGTGGGTGGTTCCTTCACACAAGAAACAAGTCACCTGACTAGTTGGGCATTCCTCAGCTGGGTGTTTCTCCTCACAATGAGGGCATCCATCCTTGTGTTCCTCCTGGGTGTGTCCTATTTCTCCGCAAATCTTGCAGGCACAAGGTTTATTTCTTGGGGTATCATGGTGCTTTGGATAAGACGGGATCTTGTCAGAGTCCTCTTGAATTCTTCCCAAGTCCTTGCTCCATTCCATCCCTGTATGGCTTGATGCATCTGCCACCATGTTGCAACACTTCCTTCAAAGTACTGAAGAGCGTACGATACTACGTTCTTCCTTGAAATCAAATTGCTCCCGAAGTGATTCTCCATGTTCTGAATCCATAGCTCTGCTTCCGGCTGGGTTTTTGGTCCAGAGAATACCAGTCCAACTTCATTCATCATCTACTGGGTCCAAAAGTTTTAGGATGAGATAAGAGAGAGGTGGGAAGGGATACACACAATACAAACAATAGTTTTGAAGAAACAAGTTTTATTTTGTGGCTGTCGGAAAAACATCAAACAAATGATAGCTCACAAATCGTCGCATCTAACGTAAGTGTATAACAGGGGTTTGGTCCTCTAACGGTCAAATAATTCTTCTGATTCTTCAAGTCATCGGAGTCTTCAACTACTGTAGCATCAACTCTTCTAATGCATGGTCAAATCATGTTTACTCTGAAATGTTCATCGGTTGTCTGATATCTTGTCCTTCTTGGAGCAGCTGCAGTTGATCCTCCGTGTGGTCAAAAGGGAAAGGGGTATATTCTAACTATTTGAGGTAAGATAGGATATTTTTATAAAATCAGAAAAGATAAGAAGTAAGGGATGTTTTTCTTGAAAAGAAAGTTTTAGAGATTTTGTTGTCCTGGGGCTTTCCGATTTCTAGGGTCACGTCCTACAGTCAACATGTGCTTTGATACCATATCTGTAGCGACCCGACCTCAGACGGTCAAGCCTCTGTGTATCCGTGCCATCCATGGATCCGTATGCTGGCACACACAGTACGTCAATTTATATATCAAAGTGCAATCACATGTATAAATAACGTAAAACTGATATATACCTCATAAGTCTCAGCGGAAACAAACAATCAGGTGTGGAGTCCCATCAACGCCATCGGCAGGTTGAGTGTAGACCGTAACCCTGTACCGTACTCTTACTCGTCGGAAGAAACATATCTGCAACATGAGACGTTGTAGCCGTGTAGTTCAGTACATTGAATGTACCGGCAAGATCACTGTAAGAAAACAATTGATAAACTATACTATATGCAATATGGCTTTGTGGCTCTGTATATGAGTTTTGTTTGCATAAAAGCTGGTTTTATTTTCCCTACATCAAAGGAATTAACCGGAGTCTGTACTACGGAGTTTTCTATCATGACATGGTTCCTCCAACCGATGTCTCACAGCCCAAATCATCATAAGTTGCCCACAATTAAGTTATCAGTGCAGTGTTGAGAGTTCTGAGATAGATTCAAGTCCAGAGGCTCAAATTGTCCGTAACCAGGGACACGGCTAATCGATTAGATTTTAACCCTCTGTAGAGGTTTGTACACTTTACCCGCAAGATTCGATCCCTCTTTTTATGTTCCCGCACATGAGGGTGTTTGAGAACAAGCTGACCAAAACATGGTCTTCCGAAGAGTTCCTCTAACCACTATCCGGTGCTCATCCAATCCTACCGTAGTTCTACACCTGCTAGCACTGTCCCAGCCAGAGTCACAACTAAGGTCAACAAAGCCAGAGCCCATAGTGACTTGCGGTTGCACAGGTAAGCTTCCGGGCATGAAGTATTCTTCCGTCTCTTTGAGTCTGGGTGAAGCTTTCCGCAAGATGTCATGGCGCTTCTCCATGCATCCCGGCCAACCACTGGTTTCTCCAGGGTGCCCGTCAACCGTCCTTCACCCAGTAGTGTGTATTGAATTCTTGTCTCGAGTCTCGAAATCTTGAGGAGTCCTGAAGATGTAGTCCTTGCCGATGCCATCATGAAGTTCTCGCCATTGACGTAGAGTCCTCCTTCTTCACACCACTCTCATGCACTCATACCAAACCCCATCTAGTATAGCATAACATTAAAACTATATAACGTCCCGGGCTAACAGGGAGATGGGTTCCTACCTCATGCATTCTACTCAACTACAAGACATCAATATCACTACAGGAGGGATTCCTGAAAAGGTGCTACTACATGCAAATAAAACATAGGTATGACAAACATGGTCAAAGTGAACTTGCCTGGTAAGTTGATGAAGATAAATACGCTCTCAAAATTAATGACTTGTATAACTATTCGTCACTCAGTTGGAATCTATATAATCAAACGTAGTATTCACATAAGCAATCAATTCTAGCAATCAATACTATCAATCAAAAATAACACCCAACTAAATAAAATAAATAAAGAAAACAATAATGAAATCAAAGAAGACCAAAATAAATATCCAAAGAAAACTTTAAAGAAAACTAGGGAAAACCAACACACTATCAATTAATAACTTTCATAACCACACTAAATTAATCTAAACAATTTCTTAACAGAAAATAAAATCTATTTCTATTAAAACAACATAAATAAATTATATAAAATAATTTCTAGCAACAATAACTACAATACTAGCTATTACATACACTATATACTAGTTATGCTAAACTGAAATCCTAAATAGTAGCAAAACTAATAAAACTAATTTCTAAAATTATGTACTGAAGTCTAACATATGTATTGCGAAAAGAATTAATTAAATCTAAACAAAACTTACTAAGTTACAAGCAAAACAAAACTACATAGAAAACACTACTGTTTTTCTCTAAAACCCTAATTTAAATAAATTAAAAATAAATCACTATAATTTACTAGATATGCAAAAGTCCTAGTGACCAGGAGCAAAAAGAATCAACTTAAAATATACTTTCAAACTCAAGTTATGGCCAAAATAGTGTTTGAGACAAATTCATGCAAATTCAAACTACAACTACTCAAAAGTGAAATCCAAGTACACAAACAGAAACTTCAACAAATTTGTGACACTGTGAAAAAAGAATCAATCAATTTGGATCTAAAACATAAAAGTTATAAGCAATATGAAATCAGAACTATTCCGTTTTTAAAACAGAAACGAAAAAAACTAAACGAGTTAACGGGCCGAACAGTGAGCGTTTTAAAACTAACCAGCGCCTAAGCGTTTAATAGACCAATGCATGTGTGTTAAAAAAATAAAATAAACCGGCAAGCCGGTTCGATCTAAACCCAAAAAAATGGTTCACTAAACAAAAACCTACCGCTTTGTTAGATCTAATCTAGCGCGTTAAAAGCAGATCGGACGGCGGCGATGGCTTACAGCGGAGGAAGAGCAGCTCCGGCGACGGCCGCGGCTCAGGGGCGATGCAGGCGACATCTCCCGTGGGTCTCCGGCGCCGGGGAGAGCTCCATTCGACGCGGAAGACGACGGCGATCACGGGGGTGGTCGGTGGATAGCTCGGGGACGATGGAGTCGGGCAGGGCGAGATCGATTGCGGCGGTGGCAGCTCGGGTGTCGTCGGGGAGGGGGCTCCAGTGGGTTTAGGGCTCGGGAGAGTGCGCGGGGAGGTTTGGTGGAGTGAAGGGGATGCGGTGGTGGGTTCACGTGGCGATGAGGTGGTCATAGAGGAGAGTTAGGGCGATAATGGCGCGCGGCGGCGCTCGGGTTCCGGCGAGGAATCGGGGAGGCAG